>NC_056741.1:1001543087-1001643074 GCF_019279795.1 Protopterus annectens | reverse complement strand
CAAGGTGCTGAGGGTGGTGATGCTGTGAATGCTGCTGAGCAACCCACAGTGAGGAGACAGAGAAGAGTGTACAGACCCAGGGTAATCTACCAGGGGCTACATGAGCTGGAGATAGTGGAGCACTATAGGGTGGACAGAGACCTCCTGCAGCAAATTGTTGAGCTGTGCTGGCCACGCCTCACACACAGAACCAACAGAGGGGAATCCATCCCAGTGGATACCAAGGTATGTGTTGGCCTAATAATACTAGCTACAGGTACCTTCCAGAGACCAAATGGTGATATGATGGGGATTTCACAGGCATCAGCATCCAGAGTACTGCACCAGTTCCTGGATGCCATGTCAGCACATGTCGGTGAGCATGTATATTTCCCCAATTCCCGTGAGGCATTGGCCAGCAATATGCGCCTTTTCCACCAAATAGCAGAATACCCTGAGGTAGTGGGTGCAATAGACTGCATGCACATACACATCAAAGCACCACCTGGTGAGCGGGGTAGGGTATACATCAACCGCAAGGGCTTCCCCTCCATCAACTTCCAGGTCATGTGCGATGCTCAGGGCATTATAATGAATGTGTGTGCTGGCTGCCCTTGAAGTTATCACGATTCCTACATCTGGCATCTGATGCAGCTGTACCAGAGATTTGCCACTGGGGACATCCCTGATCATCACCTAGTGGGGGATGCTGGATACGCACTGGAGCCGTGGCTGATGACGCCCATCAAAAATGCACACACACCCAAACAAGAACTCCATAATGAGGCACACGCACAAACAAGAAACATAATTGAGCATGTGTTTGGGATGCTCAAGTCATGGTTCCGGTGCCTGGACACATCTGGTGGAGCCTTGCAGTACTCACCAACTACATGTACTCAAATTATCATGGTATGTGCCATGCTACACAATATGATCCTGCGGAAACAGCTGCAGCAGGAACACCATGGGGCAGGGCCAAACAGCCCCCCCACCATTGCCAAGGCCTGCACAGGCACAGCGTGACTCAGAGGAGGAACAATCTGAGCCTGCCCCAGTAGGCAGAAGGAGGCATTCCCAGTATGCCCTGGCCTTGGCAAAGAGGCAATGCATAGCACATACACTGACTCAGTAGGAACCCTGGAAATGACACCTCTCTCTGACATGCACATACAGTAAAAGGGATGCCGAACTTGACACTACCTGTTTTCAAACATGTATAGGGAGTATAATATGTGCATCTGACATAGGCAGCCCTGCATTACCACCTGAGGCATGAGTCCCTATTTTAAGCAATATAAAGCACTGCTAAGCAAATTTTACCAGTATTGAGCATATTTAAATACAATTGTGCATAGCTGTGCATCGCGCTAATCAGCGCAACATCGGGCAACATTGGGCAATGTTGGGCAATGTTGGGCAAAGTCAGGCGAAGTCGAGCAAAGTCGGGTAAACACGCTCACACCTGCTTTACTGATCCTTAACCAGTCAGGTCTGCCCAGCAGGAAAATAAAAAGCAGTGACAGGGCTCGAACTCAGGATACTGTGCATTATACTCACAGTACTGAACCACTAAGCCATGACAGCATTTCACTGGCACAGACACAACTTAAGTCACTCACACATACCAGTTGGGGGGGGGGGTCACATACCTAACAGTCACAGCCAGCAGTACAATTGTAGACAAACACAAACACATGCTGTATTATGCCCTCTGAAGAGGCATATGAGTAACCTCCCCCCAGGCCTATGCAGACAGATAACAGCAGGCCAGGCAGTGTGATGTGGGTTGGGTAGGCTATGAAGTCACAAACTAATATGTACAAAAAGATAGCAAACCCAAGGAGCTGACAAGCCGACAAAGTTCTTTTATAAAATCTGCGTTCTCACTAAATGAGTGTAATTACCACCAGTTGAAGCAAATTCGATGCAAAAAAATCAGTTAGATCTTTAACGCAAATTTTTATTTCACAGAAAAGAAGCGTTTTCGCTGTAGACTAAGCTGCAGCTTCATCAGAAAACAGTTCAAATCAACCGCCAAAAGCAGGCTTTTAAAGATCACGCCCATTCATAGAAATGACTTGCGCTTACAATTAAAGCCATAACCAGTAAAAAATTCGTAAAAAAGACATTGTATACAATACTTAAAAACTAAATAAACCCCAGTTACAAGTCTTAAACAATAATAATAGTAGAATAATAACAGTTCTAAGTAAATTATTAATAAGTTATTAACTAGATAAACAACAGAGAGTTAGTCAAAAATGTTTTTTTAAAAAACAATTTTAAGTAGTTTAAAAATAAGTGTATAAAAATACCATATCAATAGTATGGTTATAATATTAAGAAATTATCTTTTATAACTTCTTATTTTTAAAACACAAGAGATGTTACAGTAGTTATTCAACCCCGGGTAAGAAAATGAATCTAATAATAACTGCCATTCCAACTCCCTATTTTCAAGTAAAAGTGACACTGATCCTCCTCTTTCTGGGCTTAGTACCTGATCAATAGTCATGAACTGAAAACTGTGCCCCTGATTCCTAATAACATGTTTAGCTAAAGCGTTCTCTTTTTTCATCTTCCTAATAGCATAAACATGTTCATATAACCTGTCTCTCAACCTACGGTCAGATTTGCCAATATAAAATGCTTGGCAACAATTACAGGTAGCTAAATAAATTATTGATTTAAATTCGCAGTTGAGTTTATGGGCTATTGTATATTTCCTACTACGGATCTCAAATGAGTTGCCAACTTTAACAAAATGGCAGTACTTACAAGTCCCACATTGGAAAGAACCCTTTGTTTTACTTAACCATTCTAACGTTTTCGGTCTCTCCAAGAGGGTTTTTAAGTTGTTACCCCTCCTGTATGTAATCAAAGGTCTGCTTCCTAATTTTTCTAGTAATTGTTCGTTGTTTGTTATAAAGTACCAGTTTTTATATAAAATATTTTGGATTTTCTTGTAGTCAATTTTCGCTTGTTTATCTTGTCTGGCCAAAACAAACTAATATGTGTTTAATTGGAAGCTAAGGTCTGTAGTACAGTGGTATGCCTCAAGCCAGTATGATAGGCAACAGTACAGAATGAAATGGAGTACCTGACATAGCAGTGCAGGCCTAGCAAATGTGTATAAGTGTTAGGTGTACCCCTCATCCTATGTACACCCACAGTAACAATCAGGTGTGCCCTCCCGGGTAGAAATGTGCAAATAATAGCTGTCCCCCCTGTATGTAGAAATGTTGATAAGTCTATGGAAATTGACTCATGGAAGCCCTGCAGGCACAGTGTGCTTCCTGTCGATGTACAACACAAAGCTGAGCCCTGAAGTGGGCTGAGCCCTCAAGCCCTTCTGTGTTGGAGGGAAGCCTTCTAGCTTAGTTTTTTTTCTTATAACTAGCTAGTTTTCTAGTTTCAGCACTCAAATCTGTTTCTTTGAACTCAGCACTTGTTCAGAACTCATTGTAAGCACTACATAAGCTGCAAATTACTACAGCACTCATCTTTCCTCACTTGTCTAGTGGAAAGCAGTTTTTAGTACTTAATAAATAAGCACTTATCCAGGCATGTCTAAGAGTCAGCTCCCAATGATTTCTCCTGTCTACCTGTTGAATATGGGCATCTTGGGGCAATGCAGCAATTGCCTCATGTACACAGACAACCCTCTCCTCCTACCACCCAACACTACAACCTGTGAGAGATGCACTTATATAGCCAAACTGGAAGCAAAGCTCTCTTCACCCAAGACTGGACTAGACAGTCAAGAGGAGAAGGTAAACACTTGCACCACATCACACTCATCACATAGTCCCTCAAAACCTACACCACCAAAACACACACATAGAAATGCAAAACACACACCTATATTCACGGAGGCTCTCAATAAAAACCTGCCCAAGCATCAGGGACATCCAAAGCATAAACGCAAGCAAACTCCACCCCCCAACACAACCCAAATGACACATAGCCCACAAACTCAGTGTGCCACACAACCACAGCCCATAAGGCATAACAATGTACCCAACACTCTAGTCATAGGTGACTCTATAGTCAGGCACACTGATGTTCCACTCACTAGACTAAACAAGGAGAAAGTTACTGTCAGCTGCCTGTCAGGTGCCAGGATCCACCACATAACACATGCACTCAGGTCACTCCACAATACGTACAAATATGACACTGTCATTGTCCATGTTGGTGTGAATGACCTGAGACGTACCTCCCTGGGCTACATGAAAAGAGACATGGAGGAGCTCTCCGATCTTGTATCCCAGGCAGGTATGACCCTAACCCTGAGTAGCATCCTGCCATCACCCAGAATAATACCACAGTACAAGGACAAAATGACTGACTTCAACAATTGGCTAAGCTTCTGGTGTCATTCTAAGGGGATCCAGTATTTGTCTGCCTGGGATGACATGATCGACAGTCCACGATGCTTTGCCAGAGATGGCCTGCACCTGTCGCCCTTAGGATTCCGGATACTGGCTAAGGCTCTTGCCACCCCTATAGTGCCTTTTTTAGGCAAGGTTCAAATGACAAATTTACCACCGTAACAGATACAAGCAAGCAAAATCTGAGGGTAATGCTACTCAATGCTAGAAGTCTAAATCTCAAAATGCACTCACTCGAGGCACTCTTTAAAATGGAGAACATTGACATCTGTGCAGTGACAGAGACCTGGTTCAAAGCTCCAGAGAGCACCCCTGCATTACCAGGCTTCGATTCATACCACACCTTTTGGCCACCTAACCCAGAAAGAAGCACTAAAGGTGGAGGCGTGTCCATATTCATTAAGGATATCCACACCTCCAGGCTAGTTGCACAGCATAATGCATCCGAGATTATCCAAGTGCAACTAACTCTGGGCAAGACTGCAATCCAAATTGTAGCTTGCTACAGACCCCACACCATGCCCCAGGATTCACACTCCTCATTTCTTGATAAACTGGAAAGTATTAGGGTACAACCCAACACCATAATAATGGGTGATTTCAACTACCCCACCATTAACTGGGAAAACTACTCATGTACCAACTCTTTTGCTCATCGTTTTCTAGAATTCATAAATTCCAACGCCTTGGATCAACTTATTCACACCCCCACCAGGGGCAGCAATATCCTAGACCTGGTCATTACCAACATGGGAAACCGGTGTTCCACACCAGAGGTCAATTCCTCGTTGGTCAGATCCGACCACAAGCTAATCAGCCTAGACATCCACATCCCACCCTCAGCCCCAATTAGGGAAACCATCGTAAAAAACTTCTCAAAAGCCAACTTCACACTTTAAGACAGAAGTGGCAAACTTCATGACACCCATGCAGACGGACAATAGAGGTATGACTGCCGAATCCTACACAAATGCACTTTATAAGCACTTACACGAGTGCATGGATTATGCTATCCCTAATGGAACCAAGATGTTATCCTCCAAAAAAAAGGAAGCCAATCTGGTGGTCCTCTGCCATAACCAAACTCTACAACAGAAGAAAGAAACTGTTGCAAAAAAGAGTAAAATCCCATGACTGGAGGAACTCCCTGGTCAACCTCAGTAAGAAGCTGAGATCCCTCATAAAATCCTTCAAAGCTAGTTACGAAAACAAAATTGCCACTGACTCTAAAGACAACCACAAAGCATTCTATAGCTATGTCAAGAATCTAAATGGGAACACTCAGATCTGCTCTGAGTTACAGCATAATGGCACTAAATATACAGAACCAACTGATATTGCCAACATCCTAGCAGATAGGTTCAGTGCTAACTTTACCCCCCTCTCACCCCCTAGAGGGCCCATCTCTATACTGGAAGAATGCAAAGTTCCTATAATCATGGCTGCACAGGTAAAAAACACACTCTCCAAAGCCAAGAACACAGCATCCATGGGACCTGACAATATCCCAGGCTCTGTTCTACATGAACTACAGAATGAACTGGCACCCTACCTAAGTACCATGTTCAATCATAGCCTCACCTCAGGCTTTGTACCCACTGAATGGCGCACCGTGACAGTTATCCCACTTCACAAGGGGGGAGCCACGACGGACCCCGGAAACTACTGTCCCATTAGCCTGACGAGCCTGGTCTGCAAGGCCATGGAACGTATCATTGTGGAACTCATAAACAAAGACATTGGTAATCTCCAAACTCTGGACCCTACTCAGTTTGGATTTGTAAAATGCAGATCATGTCTCCTAAACCTGATTGACTTCTTTGAAGCAGTCACCAAAGCCATAGATGAGGGTAAAATGGTTCACACAGCTTATCTAGATCTCACCAAGGCTTTCAACACCATCCCCCACTCTGGAATTATAGATAAGCTCACTAAACTAGGTATAAATCCATATGTTACAAGATGGGTTGCCAACTGGCTCATGGACAGAACCCACACTGTGAAAGTAGCGGATTCGAAATCCGACATCAGACCAGTGGCAAGTGGAGTACCACAGGGTTCAGTCCTGGGTCCTCTCCTGTTTGGTATCTACTTCTCTGAAGTGCAGGCCAACACAGAAGGTCTTTGGCTAACAAAGTTTGCAGATGACTGCAAACTAGGAGCCATAATCAAAACTCCTAACGATGTGGACAAACTACAAAAGGGCCTCACTGAGACAGATACCTGGTGTCAAAGCCATGGCCTGAAGCTCAATGCCAAAAAGTGTATTGTCATCCCCTTTGGTAAAAACTCTGTACCCATGAACTACCACATAGCTGGTAGTCTACTTAATGCTGAAAATGTGATAAGAGACCTTGGGACACAGGTGGACAGTAGTCTCTCCTTTGATAATCACATCACCACAGTGGTCAGGAAATCCTTCAATGTGTCTCATCTCATCACAAAAAGATTCTCATCCAAAAAAAAGAGGTCATTGTTCCCCTCTACTCATCACTCATTAGTCCCATTATAGAGTACAATGCCCCTTTTGGTATGTACCTCACAAGATATCTACAACAACTGGAAAGACCACAGAAATACCTCACAAAGAGGATTACTGGCCTCAAACAGATGCCCTATGCAGACCGTCTCAAAAAACTACAGCTTTACTCCATCGCATATCGCCTACTCAGGGGCGATCTCTGCCTAACATACAAAGCTATGTCAAACCCAGAGCTGTTGGACATGCTCCACTTAAAGAAATCCCAATCCCTCCGAGCTACATGCTCTAGGGACCTTAACCTTGTCACCACAATAAACAGAACATGCTGGAGGGATAGATTCCTATCCCAGAGACTTCCCATACTCTGGAACAGACTACCTATCTATGTCAAACAGAGCTCCTCATTAGCACTCTTCAAGAAAAATCTTGATGATTGGATGGGAAATGGGAAATTCACCCCGGGGATCACTTCTGTGGCTCTGCTCAACAGGGGCACAGGAAAATAATTTTCTTGGGTGGCGAAAGCCAGGGTACATTTTTTGGCTAGGCTTGTATGGGCCCTAGGGCCGATAGCCTAGTACCTACCTATGAACCTATGAAGTAAAAACCAACTTGATTTTTCACACACATATAGTATGTATGCAGATAGTGAGCATGCTCACACACTTAAACAAATTTAGCAAATTTCACTCAGCAACATACTGAAAGGTCATACTGGGCATGCTCACACACTTAGGCCATGTCTGAGTACAGCAGTGGGCCACACATATCTGGCAGTTGCAGTTCTTACTCCAGACACTTGTCACTATTCACAAATCCTGCCTTGCATACACAGTGATATGAAAACAGACCCATATAATATACTGGACCCCTGTCATAATCAAACTATGTACTACAAGTACTTAAGTTGTTCAATGAAAGTGAAAATGCAAAGAAGATCATTAAATCTCCGATCAGTATCATCAAGAAACAATGAGCACTCCTAACATTATCCAAGCCATGTTCTGGCAAAAATATTGCCAAAGAGTCCATAGAGAACCATGAAGCTGTCTTTCGCTATGTCATAAATATCAATGTAAACTCATATATGTCCTGAGTCAGTGCAAAGTGTAAATGAATACATGTACATGACTGACATTGTCAACATCTTTACAGACATGTTCATACATATTTACCCCCCTCTCACTGACAAAAGGGCCCATTACCATACCTGGAGATTGTGAAAACCCAGAAATCACATATACAATGGTTAAAAAGCTCTATCCAAACCTAAAAACATGGCGTCTATGGGATGACATGGTTCCCCTGGCTGTGTCATATGTGAACTCCAAAACAAACAGACCCTGCACCTGAACAGTCTGTTGAGACTCACCCCTGTACAGGATATGAAACTGTTGAATGGGTTACAGCAACATTTGGCACACTCCACAAGTGTTGGTGCACAACAGACCATGGGAACTATAGTCTTATAAGCCTAATAAGCCTGATCTGCAAGGCCATGGAGTCCATCATCATCATCAGCCTATCTAGATCTTGCCATGGCTTTAGACACCATCCCCCACTCTGGAATTATAGATGAACTCACTAAACTAGGTATAAATCCCTATGTTACAAGATGGGTTGCCAACTGGCTTACTGACAGAACCCACACTGTGAAAGTAGCAGACTCCAAGTCCGACTTCAGACCAGTGACAAGTGGAGTAGCACAGGGTTCAGTTCTGTGTCCTGTCCTATTTGGTATCTACTTCCCTGAAGTACAGGCTAACACAGAAGGTCTTTGGCTAATGAAGTTCCCAGATGACTGCAAACTAGAAACCATAATCGAAAGTACTAACGATGTGAACATCCTACAAAAAGGCCTCACTGAGACAGATGCCTGGTGTCAAAGCCATGGTCTCAAGCCCAATGCCAAAAAGTGCATTGTCATCTCCTTTGGTAAAAACTCTGTACCCATGAACTACAACATAGGCGGTAGTATACTTAACACTGAAAGTGTGATAAGAGACCTTGGGACACAGGTGGTCAGTAGACTCTCCTTTGATAATCACATCACCACAGTAGTCAGGAAATCTTTCTACGTGGCACACCTCATCACAAAAGGTTTCTCATTATGAAAAAAAGAGGTCATTGTTCCCCTCTACTCATCACTCATTAGATCCATTATAGAGTACAACGCCCCTTTTGGTATGTACCTCACAAGACATCTACAATAACTGGAAAGGCGCAGAAATACCTCACAAAGAGGATTAGCAGCCTCAAATACATGCCCTACACAGACTGTCTCAAAACACTCCAGCTTTACTCTGTTGCATATCACCTACTCAGAAGTGATCTCTGCCTAACATACAAAGCTATGTCAAGCAGAGCTGTTGGACATGCTCCACTTAAAGAAATCCCAATCTCTCCGAGCTTCGGCCCAAAAACCTGGACCGAAATACAAAAGGAGGGGGTGTATCCATTTTCATAAAGGATACCCACACCTCCAGGTTAGTGGCACAGAACGAGGCCTCGGAGTATATCCAAGTGCAACTAACAGTGGGCAAAGCTGCTTATCAGATTGTAGCCTGCTACAGATCACCTACCTTGTCTCAGGACCCTCACTCAGCATTCCTGCAAATAATGGAAAATATAAAGGTCCTACCAAACACCATGATATTAGGAGATTTCAACTACTCAAACATTGACTGGGAGAATTACTCAAGTACAAACTCCTTTGCCCAATGCTTCCTAGAGTTTATAAACTCAAACGCCCTGGAACAGCTGGTCACCATGCCCACTAGAGGTGACAACATACTGGACCTGATCATCACCAACATGGGGGATCAGTGTTCCACACCAGAGGTAAACCCCTCGCTGGTAAGATAAGATCATAAAGTAATCACACTGGACATACATATCCTGACCCCACCCCCAGTCAAGGAAACCACTGTGAAAAACTTTTCAAAAGCAAACTTCACACTTCTCAAGACTGAAGTGGAAAGTTTCAAAGCCCCCTTGCTACAGGATAATGCTATCCAATCCATAGAATCCTTTACAAGTGCATTATATGAGCATCTACAGGAATGCATGGATCGAGCCATCCTGAGTAAAACCAAGACTCACTCCTCCAAAAAGGGGAAACTAGTCTGGTGTTCCTTGGCCATAAATAAGCTATACAACAGAAGGAGCAAACTACTACATGATAGAGCAAAATTCCAAAAAGGAAAGGCGTCACTTAATTATTAGCAAGAAACTACGATCGCTCATAAAATCATCCAAGGCCAGTTTCTAAAGAAAAATTGCCAAGGAATCTAAAGATAACCACAAAGCCTTCTTTAGCTATATCAAACATTTAGGTGGCAACTCTCAGATATGCTTTGAGCTACTGCAAAATGGCAAAAAATACACTGAACCAACTGACATTACCAACATCCTGGTAGACAAGTTTAGTGCAAACTTCACCCCCCCCCCAAAAGGGCCTGTGTCTATCCCAGAAGAATGCAGAGCCCCAGACATCATGGGCATGAGGTAAAAACAGCCCTCTCCAAAGCTAAGAACACAGCATCAATGGGACCGGATGGTGTCCCAGGCTGCGTCTTACATGAGCTCCAAAAGGAACTAAACCCTCACCTAAATTCACTGTTCAGACCCAGCCTTACCACAGGCCATGTACCCAAAGAATGGCATACAGCAATAGTCATCCCACTCCGCAAAGGTGGTGCCACAACAGAACCTTGGAACTATCACCCTATAAGCCTGACCAGCCTGGTCTGCAAAGCTATGGAGTGAATTATCATGAAACTCATAAACAGAGACATTGGGAACCTCCAGATACTGGACCCTACCCAATTTGGCTTTGTTAAAGGCAGATCCTGCCTCCTAAACCTAGTTGACTTCTTTGAAACAGTTACCAAGGCCATAGATGAAGGGAAGGTAGTCCACACAGCCTACCTGGACCTCACTAAGGCTTTTGACACCATTCCCCACTCTGGCATCATAGACAAGCTTACCAGCTTGAACATTAACCCCTATGTCATGAGATGGGTGGCCAACTGGCTTACGGATAGAACACACATGGTCAGAGTTGCAGGTGCCATGTCCGACTCTAAACCAGTCACAAGTGGCATCCCACAAGTCTCGGTCCTGGGACCCCTCCTGTTCAGTATATACTTCTCTGAGGTACAGGCAAGCACAGAAGGACTATGGCTAACCAAGTTCACAGATGACTGTAAACTGGGGGCCATAATTGACTCTCTGGCTGACACAAACATCCTCCCGAAGGGTATTACAGAGACAGATACCTGGTGTCAAAACCATGGCCTCAAGCTGAATGCCAAAAAATGCATAGTCATCCCCTTTGGAAAAACAAAGTGCCCATGAATTACCACATAGGTGGCAATCCACTAGGTATGCAAAATGTAATTAGGGACCTGGGGACCCAGGTAGATAGTAACCTCTCCTTTGATAATCATTGGCAAAGTGGTTAGATATTCCTTCTATGTAGCCCACCTAATCACGAAAGGGTTCACCTCTAGATCAAGAGAGGTCATTGTGCCCCTCTACTCATCACTCATTAGGCCCATAATAGAGTACAATGCCCCATTCAGTATGTACCTTAATTGGCACATGCAACAGCTGGTAAGACCACAGAAGTATTTCACCAAGAGGATCATGGGCCTCAAAGAGATGCCGTATGCAGCTCGACTAAAGAAACTGCAGCTCTACTCGGTTGTTTACTGCCTGCTCAGAGGTGATCTATTCCTGACGTATAAGGCCATGTCCAACCCAGAATTAATGGACATGCTCCACCTCAAGAAAAACAAATCTCTTAGAGCCACACACTCCAGTGAATTAAACCTCAGCAAAGCAATAAACAGGACATGCTGGAGGGATAGATTTCTGTCCCAGAGACTTCCCTCACTCTGGAATAGAATCCCAGTTGATGTTAGTCAGAGCCCCTTGCAGACTCTCTTCAAGAGGAATCTTGATGAGTGGATGGGAAATTATAAATTTACCCCTGGAATCACTTCAATGGCCCTGCTAGACAGAGGCCCAGGAAACTAATTTAAAAGGGAGGCGAAAGCCAACACATTCTGGCTAGGCTTATAAATGCCCTTGGCAGATAGCCTAGTACCTACCTATGAACCTACATGCTCTAGGGACCTAAACCTTGTCACCACAATAAACAGAACATGCTGGAGGGATAGATTCCTGTCCCATAGACTTCACATACTCCAGAATAAACTACCTATCTATATCAAACAAAGCTTCTCATTAGCACTCTTCAAGAAAAATCTTGATTATTGGATGGGAAATAGGAAATTCACCCTGGGGATCACTTCTGTGTCTCTGCTCGACAGTGGCACAGGAAAATAAATTTCTTGGGTGGCAAAAGCCAGGGTACCTTTTTGGCTGGCCTTGTACAGGCCCCAGGGCCGATAGACTAGTACCTACCTATGAACCTATGAACCTTTGAGCCTTGCCTAAAAAAGGTAATATGGGGACAGGACGAGCCTTGGCCAGTATTCAGAAGCATAGGGGCGACAGGTGCAAACCATCTGTAGTGAAGCAACAAGGCTGCTCTATCATGTCATCACAGGCAGACAGAGACTGGATCCCCTTTGAATGACACCAGAAGCTCAGCCAATTGTTGAAGTTTATCATCTTTCTGTTATATTGCAGTATCATGTAGGTGAAGGTAAGATGCTACTCAAGGTTTGACCCTGTGTGTGCCAGCATGTGATGCATCAACCCATATATGATATGGTCATGGCCTATGCATACAATACACTCACAATACACCTAGTATGATAAGCCTGCTGAGGTTAGCAAATGTGAAAAAAACCTTTGTGCAAACTGTCAGCAAGTAATGTCTGTATTGCACCCTGTAACTCCATATTGCTTGCTGAAGTGTAAAGACGTACTTAGTTTGGATTAAGAACACCACACTTGCCAACTGTGTGTGTGTGTGTGTGTGTGTGTGTGTGTGTGTGTGTGTGTGTGTGTGTGTGTGTGTGTGTGTGTGTGTGTGTGTGTGTGTGTGTGTGTGTGTCTCCCTGGGGAGGAGCAACCTTTTTGGAGACTACTCAAACACCTTAAAAGTGGTATACTCATCTTTGTCAAGTCCGATGATGTCACCATCCTGCAAATATACCTGTGGAAACATGCAATCCCAGTCATGTGTGTAGTGTGTTGTATAAATGCGTACTGCTGTAGTATCAAAATGTAATTAAGTAGGGGTTTGAATCCTGCACTTGCCAAGTGTGTGTGTCTCTCCCTGGGAGGAGTAACCTTTTTGGAGACTACTCAAACACCTTAGAAGTGGTATACTCATCTTTGTCAAGTCCAATGATGTCACCATCCTACAAATATACCTGTGGAAAGCTAAAAGCCCAGTACTGTGTATAGCACGTCGTGTAAATGCATATTGCTGATGGTATCATAATGTAGTTAGGTAGAGGTTTGAATCCTGCACTTATCAACTGTGTGTGCCTCCCTGAGGAGGGTCAACCATTTTGGAGACTACTCAAACACCTTAGAAGTGGTATACTCATTTTTGTCAAGTCCAATGATGTCACCATCCTACAATTATACCTGTGGAAAAGTGAAATCCCAGTAATGTATATAGCGTGTTGTATAAATGCATACTGCTGTGATATCATAATGTAGTTAGGTAGGGGTTTGAATTCTGTATTTGCCAACTGTGTGTGTCTCCCTGGGGCAGAGCAACCTTTTTGGAGACTACTCAAACACCTTAGAGGTGGTATACTCATCTTTGTCAAGTCCAATGATGTCACCATCCTAGACATATACCTGTGGAAAGATGAAGTCCCAGTAATGTGTATAGCATGTCGTGTATAATGCATACTGCTGTAGTGTCATGATGTAGTTAGACAGGGGTTTGAGTACTGCACTTGCCAATTGTGTGCCTCCCTGGGGAAGAGCAACCTTTTTGGAGACTACTCAAACACCTTAGAAGTGGTATACTCATCTTTGTCAAGTCCAATGATGTCACCATCCTACAAATATACCTGTAGAAAAATGAAACCCCAATAATGTGTATAGCACATCGTGTAAATGCATATTGTTATAGTATCATAATGTGTTTAGGTAGGGGTTTGAGTCCTGCACTTGCCAGCTGTATGTGTGTCTCCCTGGAAAAGAGCAACCTTTTTGGGCACTACTCAAACACCTTAGAAGTGGAACACTCATCTTTGTTAAGTCCAATGATGTCACCATCCTACAACTATACCTGTGGAAAGGTGAAATTCCAGTAATGTGTATAGTGTGTCTTGTAAATGTGTACTACTATAGTATCATAATGTATTTAGGTAGGGATTTGAATCATGCACTTGCCAACTGTGTGTGTGCCTCCCTGGGGAGGAGCAACCTTACTCACACACCTTAAAAGTGGTATACTCATCTTTGTCAAGTCTGATGATGTTACCATCCTACAAATATACCTGTGGAAAAATGAAATCCCAATAACGTGTATAGCTTGTCATGTAAATGCATACTGCTGTAGTGTCATAATGTAGTTAGGAATGAGTTTGAATCTCACACTTGCTGACTGTGTGTCTGTGTTCCAAGTATGTGACACAGTTGGCCAATGTGGAGTGGGTTTTGATTTTTCTAGTGTATGACATATCACAATGACAACTGTATGTGCATTACATATGTAAGGTAGCTGTGGGGCAAATCCATATACATACATGTGACCTCAAGTATTTCATAGGTGGGTACTCTGCTTTCTCCATGAACGCATGTGTTATCTTTGCCAGAGTGTGCTGGAGCTTTCCAGACCTTAGGTCACTTCTGTATGCTTGTGACAAGCTTAGCCACTGCAGTGATCCCTGGGCTATAGCTTCCGTTTCACATCCACTCATCATGGTTTCTATTGAAGAGTGTGAGTGAGGGGTTATGCTTGAGGTATATTTGAAACCTGTTCCAAAGCAAGCAAAGTCTGGCAAAGATGACTAATCATTATAGGTGTGCAACAACCTCTGTGGATCTGCATGCAAACCCTTTATTGCTTATGTGCTCCACAGAGGGATTTCCAAAACCCTTTGGTAATGTGATTATCAAATGAGAGATGACTTAACACATGGCTCTATGTATACATTAGTACCTGTTCCATGTTTTGGGGGCTACTACCTATGTGGTACTCTGGGGATACTTTGTTTTCTAAAAGTGGATAACTATGCTTTCTTAGGCTTATAGCTTTACAGCATGAGTTTGACACCAGGTATCTATCTGGATGATACCATTTTGGAGGATGTGTGTATCATCTGGAGAATAAAGTATAGCCCACAGTATGCATTGTCATCAAATGTGGGCAGACATATCCCTACTGTGTTTGCTTGTACCTAAGAAAGCTATATGCCAAACAGGAGTGGTCCCAGGACTGAGTGCAGGTAAATACCACTTGTTTCTGGCATAGAATAGTACATGGAGGCTGCAAATGTTACTGTGTGTCCTACATCTGTGTGTCAGTTGTCAAGCCATCATCTAACAATCGTTTATGATCAGTCTGTTGAGGTTTTGTCTAATACCAGTATGAGGAATGGGTATGATTTGCTGGTGAGCTATAGCTTGGCTGTGTTGACCTCCCCTCCCTCACCTTTAGCCTTGTTGACTGGCTTGAAGTCTACTAGGTGTAGGAGCCATGATCTGGCCTTTAGAGAACCTAAGTGGGTATGGTGCAGTGTTTGCAGGTTCATAATGTCTCTGTTAATGAGTTCCATAATGCTGTGCTCCATAGCCTTCCAGATAACATTGGTCTGGCTTATAGGGTGAGAGTTTCCAGGACCTGTTGTAGTTCTACCCTTAATCAATTTATGTTAACTTTTGCACTGGGTGTGATGAGGGTGGACAGGTTTAAGAATAAATATATTAGAGGGTCAGGCCAGGTTTGAAGGTTAGTAGACCATGCCAGATAGGCAGGATTAAGTTGGTTTGTACATATGCTGAGGAGGGATGCATAGTATATTGTGAAATAGATGCTAAGGAGGAAGCCACCAGGTAGCAGGAAAAGAGGAATGCCTAAGATGAGGTTTATGGCTGTGGTGAGAGAGGACATGCAGGTGGATGGTGTGATAGTGCAAGATGCAGAGGCCAGGAAGAAATGATGTACTGTGGTGACCCCTAATGGGAGCATCCGAAAGGAGAAGAAGAAGAAGACGTTGTAGCTCAACCCTTGGGGACTGTGAACACCATTACCGTGTGTCATGCCACAAGTATGTAACCTGTATAGAGGCTGCATCTAGACAGAGAATTTAGGTGAGTGGTGACTTCATATGTCAGCTTGTATATGACACAGCCAGGGAAACTGTCCAGTACCATTGCCACTGTGGTGTGTACTTTGTTAAAGAGATGTTTTAACTAGAGTGTCTGTGAATCATCAGGTTTTACATTCTTCAGGTCTGGAAATGTGGCCCTTGTGTAATGACAGGGTGGTGAAATCCTCATTCAAACTGTCTGACAAAGAATTGGTAATGTCAGTCAGATAAGTGTACTTTGTGACCATTTACATTAACTGTGACCTGATCTGAGATTTCCCCTGTAGATTATGAACAACACTGAAGAAAGCTTTAGTGTTGTCTTTGGAATCCTTGCCATTTTGTATTTTGAAGCTTGCCTTGTATGTTTATTGAGGGATTGTATTTTCCCAATGATACTGACCAGAGAGGTTATCCCTTCTTGGTATGTAACTCTTTTGATACAACTTTACACCTTCTATTATATATTTAGTTCATGGCAGGGGTCCATGAGACTAATGCACTTTTACTGTATAAGTGAGAATTTCTTGTGTTTGTGATAGCACGGTCCATGCAACCTTGTAGGTGAACAGTGTGCATTAATAAAGGATTATGCAGCTGGGACAGTGTTAACCTTAGTAATGCAAACCAATGACAGATAGAAACAACAGCATCACCCACAGCACAGTGTCAATCTGTGTCATACACACACATGCATACTCAAGTTCCAAAATGTGTGTAGTACAATGCATACTGGCCACCAATAGAAAGCATGGAGTGTTAACACTGGTCAATACAGGGCATGTCACCCTGCCCATGTGTCCAATATGCACGTACATGCAGACAGTGCACCTCCACCATGTTCACAAATGTACACCTGCAGACTTATTCTGCACACACCCCCACACTTACTCTCAACTGTATAACACATGCTGACACAACTACACACATCAGCCAAGTGGCACATGGGCAAACAAAACACAGTTGGAATAAACACTGGTGGAAACAATACAACATTGCTAATTACAGCTTTAATGCATCATGCCTGCTCAGCTACACCTTCAAGGATATCATTACACTTTACTGCTGACAAGATGCTACACATTCAACCATTGCTATACTTTATTAAAGTCACCCTGTGCATCAGCACCATGTTAGCTTGTTCCTGCATCAATGTTACAGATGACAGGAGGTGGCACAGGTTTCATCATATGCACAGGGTGTGTTGTTGGTTTGCCAGAGGCCTACACTGAGCCATACAATCGACATGTGTGTGTGTGTGTGTGTGTGTGTGTGTGTGTGTGTGTGTGTGAGGGCCATGAGTACTGTTATGGGCCAATGTTGATGTAATGTGTGTGGGTATGTGTTTGCCCTGGGTTTCTGGTTTATGTGTGTGTGTCTGCATGCACACAGTTCCACCATGTGGCTGTCATATACGGGGATTTGTGAGACAGCTACAGACTGTACATGGCAGGCTCTACAGATCACCATCTCTGGCCATGGATACGGAACCTGTGCCTGGCAGGGGTGCTACAGACAGTATCAGGTACTAATCCAGACTGGGTACTATCCTCAGAGGTTGGCATATGTCCACTGGATCCAGGTCCCTTCTAGGACTGGCCAGAGCCACGTGCACGTGGTCTTCTAGGATGGTCTATGGACAGCCCCCCACCAACATTGCTGGGGCTGGGGTTGGTACTGGCACTACGGGAGCAGCTGTGACTTTCTGGATGTTCACAGTGACCTCCAGCTGCTGATGTTGCTGGCATACATCCACGTCGACGTCTCAACCATCCTGCACTGTTCTGACACATGGACATGACATCGTGGAGGACATCCAATGTCTCATCACAACATCTATCAATGACCTCAGTGTAATTACGTATGGCACCTGCTAGGTCATGGATACTGTCATTTACAGAGGTGTTATGAGCCATCTGTGCCCTTAGTCCTTGTCTGGTGTACCACTCCATTCATGTCTGTGCCTCCATGACAGCCTGGAACATGCGTGTGGTAGAAAGAGGTGTGGCATGTCTGCCAGGGGCATGATGACCAGCAGTGCTCTGACGAGAACCCCTGGATATCTGCCTATGTGGTACCGTTCCAGACATCTGGCTATGGCTGCTGTGTCCTGATACATGTGCCATAGATACCACACTGTCCTGGCCAGTGCCAGCTGTACACTGTCCCTTAGCTAAGGGCAATGGTGATGATGGATGTACAGGCAGTATGACTGTGTGCACGGATGGGGGTGGAGACTTGTGTACTGTCAATTGATGGCCCAACAACAGATCCTGAAAAACCTGCCTGTGCCTCAACACACCTATCCTCATGATCACTGTCTGTCTCAGTAACATCATGTTCCTTGCTGTACTGAACCAGCCCCACCTTGGCACCTGTGAGAGGAAAACATGAATCACACTTTAAGACCTTGAACATGACATCAGACCACATGCGCACATGCACACATGCACACATGCACACATGTGCACATGTGCACATGCACACATGGACACATGCGCACATGCACACATGCACACATGCACACACACAAAAATACACTCCTTCCTAAAGCCGACACACACAACACCAGCAATCTCAGAACATACACAATAGCAGGTGATGGTGGGGTACAGTATCACAAGCAAAACAGTCATATCAGACATGTCAGCATGCAGGACATGTGTTGCTCAACAGCATGCAGTGCAAGTGTAGACAGTCCTTGTTACTAACAGTATACATGGCTTTGATGCATGTGTTTTGTTATTAGGTGATGGGCCTCACCCTGGAACACAATGCATACATGGACACAACATTGCTGTGCAGGTATTCAAAACTCTGTAATGTACTGTGCACCATAACAAACAGGTGTACATACCATGGCTGGATGTATATCTGTGTGTCAGATAGGTATCCAATGCTGATTACAGCCTCTGTGTTTTTAGCAAATAATTGTAGACACATTTTTAGCACATGCATGATGAGTATTCACACAACATCATCAGTGGTGCATGGATAATTGATGGAATACCATTCGGCCACATACCCAATGTACGGTACTTATGGTGAGTGTAGAGCATATTGTGGACATGCCAGTGTCATCCATGACATGGCATGCTAAAGCACAACTGCATATTTAAACACTACACATACCCAATGTGTGTCATATGACCTAGCCACTCAATAGCATCACAAGACATATATGTGTCAGTTGTGCAAATGGTGATTGGTATGCATATTGTTTAGAGGTGCATATGTTTGCACACATGCAACATTAAGGTGTATAGCAAGGTGTATAGCAATGAAAGCTATGTGTAGTACTGTGGTTACAATAACTGGATGGGGTATAGTACCATAGGCCATCATCATGAAGCATCATGTGGTCACTCAAGGCTACAAATGTTTCCCAAACCAGCACTACTCATGCTGTACCAGAACTGTACTACCTTGGCTACATTCACCATTTCACAACCAGTTGTTACATGAGTCTGTGAGGAGGCCAATAAGGAGCATTCCCTGACATGAATGTGTAGTGTGTTGCAGAGTGTTTAAATGCCCCATGATAGGCCTCTACCCCTCAGGTATATTATGTGTAATGTGTGGATGAGATTTTGGATACTGGAGTGTGTCTTTACAGAGGGTTTGGGAATCCTTTATGTGTAGCATGTTAAAATGCTCTGTGTATGACATAGATGTGTGTGTTATGTGCATGTTGAGTATCAACTGTGCCTATCCAATGGTCACTACAGTCTAGCCACATTTGTTTGAGATGGTCTGGGTATTGCATGTGTTTGAGCCAGCTAATCACATTAGTGAGATGTGCGTGGTCTTACACCAAACATGCACAGCATTCATTATGGGTATATGTGTTACATGTGTACATGGCCTACACCTTAACTATGACATGCACTTTTTATTTACAATAATAAATGTAGAACACACTCACCAGCATCTGTCCGCTGCCTTGATGTCACCGCAGAGGGACCTACATAGAGATGAGACAGTTTGTCAGTGGTCACAACTCTGGCATTGCTACTGTGTTTTTGCAATCTTACAGTACAACAACAGTTTACATTCACAGGGCTACAGATTATGTTCCAAATGATCAGTTTTGCACAACAACAGGCTCCACATCTTTTAATGACACACTCCACATCTCACATATGCATGATCTACCAATACAGATAGCAGTAGTCTACAGATATGCCATGTTACCTGCATGCTCCATGTGTGCTTGCTGGGTGGCTCCAACCTTCATCATGGTGTATGTCTGCTGCTGTTGTTGTTGGGCAGGTGTCACAAGGCTCAGGAGCAGCTCCTCCACTCTGGTGAGGGGGGGATGGATATTAACACCACCTCCTGTTGCAAGCTGTTGTCTCCGCACATCAGCAGCACGCTGATGGACATGTCTGAGAAGATCACTGCAGTAGTGGTGTACCTGCTCATATGTCCAGTTATGCAGGCCTACTTCATTTACCCTGCAGACAACATCTTGCCACATTGCAGTACACTCCTGCTGGTCCTGGCTGGTTCCTGAGAACATGAGACTGTAGTGCTGAATCATACTGGTAGCAATTATGTCATCTTCAGCACTACTGTAAGTGGGGTTCCTGCGATGTGCCATGATCCCTGGAAGACATAAATATGAAAATATGTCTGAGCAAGTCATATGGCACATTTAACATTATACAGTACAGATATCACTGAACTGCCATATATAGCAACCTATTAGCTAACCAAGAGTGAAACACTTTAACTGCCACTTATCACTGCTCACCCCACAACTGCTTGGAAGTGCCTGGCTCACTCTCAATCTAATGAACCATGTTCTGCACAGCAACAAAATAAAATCACTATATAAGACTATACAAGAGTACCTGGCACACTGTATGCAATACGATGCACCACCTAGCCACAGCAGCTATACATCAAGCTGATGTGTAAAGAAATATATCATCCATCACAATGAGTGTAAGGTCCAGTAAATGTATTACTATTATACCACACAACTTGTTAATAGGTTCATAGGTTCATAGGTTCATACTAGGCTATCTGCCCTAGGGCATTTATAAGCCTAGCCAGAGTGTGTTTGCCTTTTGCCACCCATTTTAAATTAATTTTGCTATGCCCTTTTTCGAGGTTAGTATACTGTGCCTCTGTCTAACAGTGACACAGAAGTTATACCTGGGGTAAACCTACGATCTCCCATACACTCATCAAGATTCCTCTTGAAGAGAGTCAGTGAGGGACTCTGCCTAACCTGGACTGGGATTTTATTCCAGAGTGAAGGGAGCCTCTGGGTTATGAATCTGTCCCTCCAGCATGTCCTATTTATTTCAGTGCTGAGGTTCAAGTCTCTCGAGCGCGTAGCTCGATGGGATTTGGATTTTCTGAGATGCAGCATGTCCATTAATTCCGGGTTGGACATGGCTTTATACGTCAGGCACAGATTGCCTCTGAGAAGTTGGTATGCCACTGAGTAGAGCTGGAGTTTCTTTAACCGGGCAGCATATGGCATCTGTTTGAGCACTTTGATCCTCTTGGTGAGGTACTTTTGGGGTCTTTCCAGTTGCTGCAGGTGTCTGGTAAGGTACATCAAAAAAGGGGCATTGTACTCAATTATAGGCCTGATGAGGGATGAGTAAAGAGGCACAATGACCTCCCCTGATCTAGATGTGAATCCCTTCATGATTAGGTGGGCTATATAAAATGTTTTTCTAACCACTTTGGCCATGTGGTTGTCAAATGAGAGATTGCTATCAACTTGGGTCCCCAGGTCCCTAATTACTTCTTCTGTACTTAATGGATTACCACCTATGTGGTAATTTGTGGGCACTTTGTTTTGCCAAAGGGGATGACTATGCACTTTTTGGCATTTAGCTTGAGGCCATGGCTCTGGCACCAGTTGTATGTTTCTATGAGGCCCTTTTGGAGGATGCTTGTGTCGGCTGGAGAGTCGATTATGGTGCCCAGTTTGCAGTCATCTGCGAACTTGGTCAGCCACAGTCCTTCCTTGTTGGCCTGTACCTCCGAGAAATATATACCGAACAAGAGAGGTCCCAGGACTGAGCCTTGTGGGACGCCACTTGTAACTGGTTTGGAGTCTGACATGGCTCCAGCAATTCTAACCATGTGGGTTCTGTCATTGAGTCAGTTTGCAACCCATCTAGTGACATAGGGGTTTATATTTAAGCTGGTGAGCTTATCTATAATGCCCGAGTGGGGTATTGTATCGAAGGCTTTTGCGAGGTCCAGGTAGGCTGTGTGGACCACCTTCCCCTCGTCAATGGCCTTGGTGACTGTTTCAAAGAAATCGACCAGGTTTAAGAGGCAGTATCTGCCCTTAACAAAGCCGAACTGGGTAGGATCCAGTGTCTGTAGGTCCCCAATATCTTTATTTATGAGGTCCATGATGATCCTTTCCATAGCTTTGCAGACCAAGCTAGTCAGGCTTATGGGGTGATAGTTTCCAGGATCTGTTGAGGCACCACCTTTGTGGAGAGGGACCACTGTTGCTGTACGCCACTCTTTGGGTACATATCCTGTAGTAAGGCTGAGATTGAACAGTAGTTTTATGTTTGGGTTTAGCTCTTCTTGGAGTTCATGTAGGACACAGCCCGGGACACCGTCTGGTCCCATTGATGCTGTGTTTTTTGTTTTGGAGAGGGCGGCTCTTACCTGAGCATCTGAGATGTCAGAGGGCAGCACTCTGCTGGGATAGATATTTGCCCTTTTGGTGGGGAGGGGGGTTGCGCTGAACCTATCAGCTAGGATGTTGGGAAAGTCTGTGGGTTCCGTGTATTTTTTTGTCATTTTGGACTAATTCTGAGCATATCTGGGAATTCCCACCCAGGTTCCTAACATAACTAAAGAAAGCCTTGTGATTATCCTCAGTGTCCTATGCAATTTTTCTCTCGAAGCTGGCCTTAGACGATTTTATGAGTGCCAGTAGTTCTTTGCTAATACTGATCAGAGATGCCTTCCCTTTTTGGGATTTTGCTCTATCATGTAGTCGCTTCCTCCTTCTATTGTATAGTTTGTTTATGGCTGGGGTCCACCAGACAGGACGTCTGGCTTTGGAGGATTGGGTCTTGGTTTTATTTGGGATTGCATGATCCATGCATTCCTGAAGGTGTTCATAGAATGCATTTATAAAGGATTCTGCAGTCTGGGCCATATTTTCCACAGGCCCGGGGGCTTTGAAGGATTCCACCTCGGTTTTGAGGAGTGTGAAATTTGCTTTAGAAAAGTTTTTCACTTTGGTTTTCTGGGCAGGGGGTGGGGTCGGGATGTGAATATCCAGTGAGATTAGTTTATGGTCTGATCTTACCAGTGAGGGATACACTTCTGGTCTGGAGCATAGAGTCCCCATGTTGGTGATGATCAGGTCCAGTATGTTTTCCCCTCTTGTGGGAGTGGTAACAAGTTGTTCCATAGCATTTGAGTTTATAAATTCTAGGAACCTTTGGGCTAGGGTGTTGGAGCTAGAGTAATGCTCCCAGTCTATGTTTGGGTAGTTGAAGTCGCCCAATATAATGGTGTTTGGGGAGACCTTCATATTTTCCAGTATTCTCAGGAAGGCTGAGTGGGGTTCCTGGGTTTGGGAGGGTGGTCTGTAGCAGGCTATAAACTGGAAGGCAGTTTTACCCACTGTTAGTTGCACATGGATAGTCTCTGATGCTTCATGCTGTGCCACCAACCTGGAGGTGTGGGTATCTTTGACAAATATTGATACTCCCCCTCCTTTTGTGGTTCAGTCCAAGTTTTGGGGCTGAAAAGCATGGTATGAGGTATAACCTGGTAGTGCTGGGGTGCTCTCGGGAGCCTTGAACCAGGTTTCTGTTACTGCACAGATATCAATGTTCTCCATGCTAAGGAGAGTTTTGAGTGCATGCATCTTGAGGTTTAGACTTCTGGCATTGAGTAGCATTACTCTTAGTTTCTTATCCCTTGTGATACCTATGGAGGTGGGTTTGTCTTTTGAGCCTTGCCTAAAAAAGGCACTATGGGGGTAGCAAGAGCCTTTGCCAATATCCGAAAGCTCAGGGGTGACAGGTGCAAGCCGTCCCTAGCGAAGCATCGTGGCTTGTCGAGCATGTCATCCCAGGCTGACAGGCATTGGATCCCCTTTGAATGACACCAATACTTAAGCCAATTGTTGAAATTGATCATCTTGTCTTCATATTGTGGGATCATTCTTGGTGAGGGTAAATGCTACTCAAGGTCAGGGTCATATCGGCCTGGGCTACATGCTCAGAGAGCTCCTTTATGTCTCTTTTCATGTAGTCCAGGGAGGTACATCTCAGGTCATTCACACCAGCATGGACAATGACTGAGTCATATTTGTACTTGCCTTCATGTGACCTGAGTGCTTGTGTTATGTGACGGATTCTAGCGCCCGACAGGCAGCTCACTGTGACCTTCTCCTTGTTCAGCCTGGTGAGCGGGACGTCAGTGTGCCTGACGATAGAATCACCTATTACAAGTGTATCAGGTGTGTTGTTTAGCCTTAAGGGCTGTGACTGTTCGGCACACTGGCTTTGTGAGCTATGTGTTGCACGTGTTTTGTTTTGGGGTAGTGGTTGCTTGGGTGTCTGCTTTGGTGGTCTCTGCTGCTTAGGCAGATTTTTATTTAGAGCCTCCGAGTATGTTTTTGTGTGTTTATGTGTTTGGTTTGCTGTCGTGGTAGGTCTATGTGAGACTGGAATTATAGTGAGTGTGGTTTCCTTCTCCTCCTGACTGGTTATGCCAGTACTGAGTTGAGAGAGCTTAGCCTCCAGTTTGGCTATATGGTTGCATCTCTCACATGTGTTGGAATTTGTTGGGAGGAGGAGAGGGTTGTCTGTGTACATGAGGCAGTTGTAACATTACCTCAAGATTCCCAGATTCACCAGCTGGACCGGAGAGGAGATTGACAACTGACCTTTGGACATGCTAGAATAGTATTGGGAATTCCTTTATAATTGAAAAAAGGGCCAATGGGGAACAATGTACTCAAGGGGAGTTTGTGAGGGTGTAGTGCTTTTAATTTTTTAGTGCTGACTTAGTGAGCAAGTGCCAGGTAACTTAAATGCAATGTGTTACAGGTAACTTAAATGCAAAAATGACAAACAGTAACTTTCTTTCAAGTGAAACAAGGAAATAAGTACAGTAAGCAATGCAGATATCAGTAGGGATCCACAGAAGCGCTGAAAAGCCGTGTTTTAGGTGGAATTAGCGTTTCAGGGAAATAACAAGCAAACAAACAACAAGCATGCAAACAAAGCTAGATTCAGCAGGCCTGGATCTAGTCTATGCTACAGCAAACAAGGTGTACCAATTTCAGTAAGAAACAGTTCAAATATGCAGGCACTATAAGCCTTTAACCAGAAATTCCCAGCTCAGAAGGGCAGAGTCCAGCATCTCCTCCCACAAGAGTGCAGACCACGAACCTTCTTAATGTAAAATAACTGGCCTGAAGCCCAAGTGCTTAAACCAGAACTAATACACTTTTAGAATAACAGACACTGAGCCCTCAATCAGCAGTTCCCAACTTAGAAGGATGTAAGCTACCTGTCCTGCCACCACTGTGCAGGCCACAAACCTTCCTAATGTAAAACAACTGGTCTGAAGCCAAGTGCTTAATCCAAAAGACTTAGAATGATAGCTACACTTTAATCAAGTTACTACCAAGCAGTAATAAATACAATTGAATACTTTAAAGAATGCCTGGATTAGTGCTCAAGTTATACAAACAAAGCTAGATTCAGCAGGCCTGGATCTAGTCTATGCTACAGCAAACAAGGTGTACCAATTTCAGTAAGAAGCAGTTCAAATATGCAGGCACTAAGCCTTTAACCAGAAATTCCCAGCTCAGAAGGGCAGAGTCCAGTCTCTCCTCCCACAAGAGTGCAGACCACAAACCCTCTTAATGTAAAATAACTGGCCTGAAGTCCAAGTGCTTAAACCAGAATTAATACACTTTTAGAATAACAGACACTGAGCCCTCAATCAGCAGTTCCCAACTTAGAAGGATGTAAGCTACCTGTTCTGCCACTACAGTGCAGACCACAAACCTCCTTAATGTAAAACAACTGGTCTGAAGCCCAAGTGCTTAAACTAAAAGGCTTAGAATGAGTTACACCAAGCAGTAATAAATACAATTGAGTACTTTTAAGATGACACAAAAGCAAAATAAAGTAGGAAGAAACACAAATACAGTAAAAGCAGATACATTTTTTTTAAGTGGAAAGAGAGAAAGGAAAAAGAGAAAGGAGTAGCAGAAACTAAGCTGATTGGCCTTCTCAAATGTTCTCCCTGTACTGGGTAGAATGAGGTAATGACACTAGACTGGGAGGAGGGTCCCAGATCAAATTTACACTAGGGGCAGGCAACTGCAAAGCCACCAACTATAAAAACACTATACCAACAGGGAGGGACGGTGGGAAACAAACTGCAGAAATGTTTCTCACAGCTGAAAAGCAGCAGTGAGCCTTTAAATGAAAGTTTTAAACAGCTAAAGGAGCCTCTAGAAAAAAGAGTTTAACTACAACAAGTTATCAGAAACAAACAACCCAACAGATGCTTAATAAAAGTGGACAATTTCCAGTTAATACCTCACACACAGTGAAACTAGCTAGAAAAATACACAGTACACAAAGTGCTATAAATAACAAAGAAATAAAGAACAAAATAAACAAAAAACAGGATACTTAATGTTATATATTATAGCTCCGAGTTTCCTCAGTGTCTTTCCTTCGATCAGCTCAGTGTGAAATGGCAGAACACTCACAACTGAACTTCTTAGGTAACAGAAAGTTGAAACCTGAGACAGCTTTTAAGAAAGAAATCTCAAAAGAACCAATGAGGTGCTTAGTCTAAGCTGTAGTCCAGGTGACCTCAGTCAGCCAATGACCTCAAACAATGGCAAACCCGTGTCCAAAATATGTGCACAATTGGGAATATAGGTTGCATACTGCTGTAGTACACTATGAATGTTGCTAGATACGCAGTTGTATGTTTTACCACACATATGTCAAAGAACATGTTACAGACATACCCACACACACATCAGACATAATTACAGGACACAAAGGTATGACAACCCAGATAAGCTTTCAGTGTGTACTATACAGTACTGTGTGTCAGTACTTACACAACCTTAATCTTGAGAAATGTAATCTGTGATGAATACAGGGACCACACAAAACAGTGGATGCAAGCAGTGTGGACATACACTATACTTTGCTGTACAGGCCCAGAGCTTCAAGTAGTACTACAGTAGACACAGGATTTGGATTCAACATCAGTACCAATCAATAATCATAGATGTAGTGCTTTAGCCTCCAATGACACACCCTAGTTAAAACAAAGGGACTTAATCACACTGTATGCAATAGCACTTTTTCTGCCTAGCAACAGAATACACAGCTTTTGCTAGGATCAAAGCAAGGACCCATAATACCATGACATAAACAGTTCCCACTAAGCTATCCCACAGATACATATCTTTGACGTATTCACAAACACATTGACCAGCACAGTCAGTTAACAGGACAGAGAATCTATTGCAACAAGTAGATGTAGGTGTGTATGACTATATATAACTATATGTAGGCACATATACATTTCACCTTTCATAGTGAGAATATCAATTATACAAAGGATGTGAGGTGTACAGTAATGTAATAAAATCGCACAGTCTTCGGATAAATGCATTGAAGGTGTTCACAGGCCAGGTAGCTTTAGCAGGCCTCACTGGCTTCAACATTGCAAACTGAACAAATCACCCACAGTGTTTAACCACCCACATGTCATATACCAGCACTGTATGCTGTCTTGTTTGTCACACACTAAAACCTACATACAAATATGCACATACTAACCTTCATCAGCATACATATCTCCACCCTTCACAAACAGTTGCAATATGTCCCCTGCTCTATGCACATATACAGATGTGAATATATATGACACATATATATTTATCAGTATGTGTGTGGCATACACGCACAAGGTCCACACTGTTGTAAGTCCCTGGACCTCACAGCTGAACTGTTGGGCCTTGCTGCAACACAAACAGGTGTCACATATGGACACACACTAACATTAGGGGGTATAAATGGCTACAGATGCTAAATACACATACTAGACTGCTACAGCAGTTGCCAATGCTAAGCTACCCTTTAATATGACTATCATGCATGTGTTGTTCTGTCACACTCATGTTTATATAATGTCAGCGCTAATCCCCCCAACAGCCATTGGCCACACTACTGTACAGAACACAGATAACATGGATCAGATCTTTGACATTTAATGCTGAGCTACACATTTCACAGGTATGTCCCAATGCCCACAGGTACACACTGTATTGTCCATAGCAGTAGGTAAGCAGAACATCTATGCATAAGTACTGCTGCCACATATGAATGGTTCACATTATGTAGACTATTCTTCAATAACATCTACTACATGCCAGTAAATACATATGTGTCACATACCTTTCCTTTGTATGATTTGGTAATATTTCTTTTTCCTTTTCTCTGTCTCTCTCTCTCTCTCTCTCTCTCTCTCTCTCTCTCTGTCAGTCTCTGCAATAGAGTGATTGAGTTTGTTGGCAGAGATTGCAGCCTGCTTTTGTAGGTGTTTGCACATGAGAATGTGATGGCCTCTGCACCAATTAGTGGCCACCACCTACTAATTGCATGCAGCCTGCTGTGTAGTAATTGCAGTAATCACTGTCATAGCAACCCAGTACTATAAATTGCTAACTCAGGTAGGTGTGGCCCTTTCAGCTTTCCAAGATGGAGATCATCCTTGTTTGCTGTGGACATCATTATTTAAGACAGAAGGTTGGTATAGTTCTTATATCAGAAGCCAGGGGTGTAGCCAGAGATTTACATTTTGTACTCAGACCTAATGTTGCTGCTTCCAGTACCCACTTGTCAGTGTAGAAATGTACTCACCCCTCAAAATGCTACCCCAAGATACATGGAAAGATGTACTTTCTTTTCAACTTTTACAATTAACTGCCAAGCTAGTTATTGAGATGTATTCCTTTGGCACAAGAATTGTTTGTGAACTGCTATACTGTGAATATTCATTTACTCAGTTCTAAACAGTTTGTGCTTTTTTAGTGTTGACATTAGCACAAGCTGCTCAGAAAAACTGGACACTCTGAGTATGCTTACCTACATCCTTGGTAGACCCTGCACACACAGGTATATTCTACATTTGGGTAGGGGTGCAGCAGTACAGAGAGCGTAAGTATTATTGTGTGGATTTTATCTTGCTGGACTTACAGGGTTGCTGTGTACATGTTAGTTTGTCAAGGCAAATAGTCTGTCTGCGTAACTCCCAACTGTTGACCTATCCACATGGTAGCCAGAGAATAGCCTGTTATTTTTTGTCTGTGCACCACACAGGTCTTTTCAGCAATAGAGCAATGGCATTGTTACACTTGGTTGCTACCAGTACATGGCTACATCCATTTGTATTTCAGTGTTGTATTCCTACATAAGGGTATACTTCTGAAACTCCTTCCAAAGCTATTTGCAGAGTGTGTAACAGCAGTAAGGCTGATATGCCTCTGTGTTTCTGCCTCTGCCAGACCTCTCAAACACTCAGGTACATATTTGAACAGACTCAGGGAAAAGTAAGGAAAAAGTCAGGGACACCTTTAAAATGTTAGTGCTATTAAGTTGAAACATTGAGAGAATCAGAGCATATGAATTAATACACCTTTTCTGAAGTAAAAGAAGTGTCTAACTCTTAATTATTGTCATTATTCATTAAGTGTAATTCATCACCTTTCTGTCCAGAGTCAGTAGTTTTAGGAGGGATTCAGAGGGACAGAGCTAAAATTTGTGTCAAAATCAGGGACATCCCTGAAAATTAGGGATATTTGGGAGGCATGGCTTCGGCCCTAAACAGATATGCCAGTGTTTGTCCTGCTGTGATACTGTGGGGTTGTAAAGTGATGGTGTAACATTATTTCCTGCTAGAATGGCTGCTTCTCTTATCACAGTTATGTAATGTAATCCCACAACAACTGTTGGTAAAGATCCACAGAACAAGTTGTGTGGTATGGCATTCCTATTTTTCCTTTACATTCACTCATTCTGATGCATGATATATTTATTTCAATACCAACTTGTTGTATATTTACCATGGCTTAGTGGTACTTCATGTTGTGTAGTGTGTGCAAGGTCTGGGGTTCGAGACTGACAGAGGTGTTTTATTTTGCTCCTGAGCAGAACAAGGGCCTTCACATACAGAGTGACTAAGACACTTTTAAGCAGTTGTAAGCGGGTTTGCGCAGGTTTGCGTGATGCTTAGCAATGCTTAGCTAAGCGCAAACAAGCGAACACTCGCGCAAACCCACTAACTACTGCTTAATAGTGCTTACTCCTGCTAACCCCCGCGCTCATTTCTTTGAAAGAAAAGAAAAATGGGGAGATAGGAAAGTGGTGAAAAAGGGGCACAAAGAGGGAAAGACAGTATGGAAAGTAGCTCGGGATGTGCAGGACGGGTGTAGGGAAGGTCCATAGCTGTCCATTTCTTTAACAGCAGCAGCTGTGCATATGGAATAAATTTGGAGGTAGATATGAAGCCTTCAACCTCTGAGAGAGGGGTGAGGACAACAAAGTATGTTGTAATGCCAATTAAATTACATTTTATGTGTCCAGTGAATGTGTGCAAAATGGGCAGCTATGTATGGGGAGTAATTTTTTTTTTTGGGAGCAGATTGCCCTTTTTTTTTCAGGTGAGAGTGGAATGTGGGGTAGGGGAAGTAGGTATATTTGGGGAGGTAGGCTGGGGAGGTAAACAGACAAGACAAACAAGATGCATACAGGGGCGGTATATGACACGTAGTGGGTGAACACCTTTGACGGGGAGGGATGTTTGGAAATCGCATACCCATGAGCCCACAGATGGAAACAGTGGGACTGAAGTCCCCACCCATGGGCAGTCACCACTGCACCTTCACAGCCCAGAGGGTGACTGTGCTGGGGGCTGTGTAGGAGGGGCTTGCTGGCCCGGGAGTTGCACCACTTGTGCCTCAAGCTGGTGTAGAGGTTCTGCAACAGAACTTTCAATCTCCCTATGCACCACAGCCTGGACTGTTCAAAGGGTGATAGGTGGCCCTCCTCCACCCACACTTGCACAGGGTGGCTGAGCCCCATCCCCTGCAGTGCTTCCACCTGAAGGTGGCACAGAGCCAATGGAGGAGGAGGTCCCAGGCTGGGCATCGGACCTGCTGGTGCCAGGTGCCATGGCCAGCTGAGGTGGGACAGGTGGGTCCGCTGGGACCGGCCTTCCCATACAAACCATGTTTTGGAGGGTTTAATAAAGATATGGGTTAGTAACAGTCAACAGCATTCCCAATTAGTTATAACAGCATGCAGAAGTATTCCCATTAACCCAACACACCAGATTTTCAACAGTTGAAAAGCAAGCATAACACATGCATATATAGAACAATAGGGGACATTACAACCACATGCAGGTTGAATTGATGGCAACACACCACCAATATTGTGGTATTTTAACAGGGCACATGCATAGAAATAAATGCAAATATTTATAAACCAATAGGACATATGTCCCAACAAATGTTTTGAGATTAGACATACCAAGTGAGGTGCAGAATTGCATTTTTTATGCACATACAGTAGGGTGGAAAAGGATAGCTCAATTAACAACATATATATCCTTCTAATTTTCACTACATTCCTATTAACTGCAGTTATATGTCCCTTACATGTATTATTAGACTACCCAATGTCCTTGTATTGTGCAATTGGATTTTGCTAGGTCATTATATACATGAGCTGTATCTTACATACAAACTGTCCAAGATGCAGATGTTATTTCTACATATTTTGAGAGTTGCTCACACACACTACTGCTAAGATGGTACACTGACAGCTCTACTTTCATATAATTATCTAGATATGTTCAGGTGAAAGTATCAGTTATATGTTAACATCTCCCTACATTTCTGGCAGCACACTGACATTTCTGGGGAACACAATACCAAGCTACTCATGTGCCAGATTAACCTGTACATGCTGGGCATGAACCAACAGTTGAGGGCTGTAAATATGCATAAAAGCTACTGGCACTCCCTTCATCCACGTTATATGGGCCTACCCAAGTGTGGGTTAACACTGCTTAATACAACAGTACTATTTGTAAAATGCAACAGTACAACAACATATCAAAGAAAATGACACAGACGCACTCCAGGATTTATACATTTATTAAAGGATTATTACACCTTTATTTATTGGGTTAAAACACTTTTTGAAGGCTCTCTCATTTATTTTATATAACAGTACATGCAGAATAATTACTAACCTGCCTGATGATGCAGCCTTTGCAACCTATCTTCATGGGCTTGCTGATTCATAGCCCGGACACCTGCAGCTGTGAAGTAAATGTAGTGATCTTGAGACATACCTATCCATAGTATAGACAAGCATAGCAATTCTTAACTACTTAATACAATGGCTACTTACTCAGTACTGGGGCATTAGGCATCGTACTGGACTCCTGGATCTTCTGGTCCAGTTGATCCTCCTTACGTCGCTTCAGGTCAGAATAATGGTGCCTGACCTGCTCACCAGTCCGAGGAATGCCAGTGGCACTGGTGAGATCATGAGCAAGACTGTTCCAGGCCTCCGTTTTATATTGGGTGCCCTGGTACTGGCCCCGCAGAAGTCTTTCCTTATGATTGTGGACAAGGAGCCAAACCATTACTTTGGTCTCCTCAATGCCCCAGCATTGAGCTCGAAATCTAGTGCCTTCTCCAACACCGGCCATGCTGACTGCAGAAGGGAGCTACAACCAGTTATGGCAAGTATTCCCACCTGTGGAGCTTAAATATTCCTCATTTCCTGCACTTATTTGTGATTGGCCAGTTTTGAAAAAACTCAGCTGTAGGCACATTTGCTTAGCTGATGTTGGCAATGTTTAATATTCCTTTGATAGATATGTGTCTGTTGAATGTGCATGGTTAGGAAATGCTGTCATGGCTTAGTGGTTATGTACTGTGGCTATAGTGCACAGTATCCTGAGTTCAAGCCCTGTCACTGCTTTTTATTTTCCTACTGGCCAGACCTGAATGGTTAAGGTACAGTAAAGGTGTGGCCGTGTTTAGCAGACTTTGCTCAACTTTGCCCGACGTTGAGCTAGTTAGCGCGGTGCGCAGCTAATCACAAATATGTTGTAGGTGTGCTGGTTGGAGCGGTGTGCAGTTACGTGCAAAGACATTGCGCTTGTTGACGCAGTGCTCAGCTACGAGCAATTGGTTTTACATATGCTAAATACTGCTAAAATGTGCTTAGCAGTGCTTTATATTGCTTAAAATAAGTTACTCATGCCTCAGAATGCATAACCATTTCACCTTCATATATACATAATTTGTTCACTACTACATATAACATTTGAATGCTTTTTACAAAACTTATACATGATAAATGTCAGGAAATATTTTTGAATACAGATTTCTAACAGCAAATGGAACGTGCAGTAGTGGGACTTGAACCGGGAATGCCTCCTTTTTGTGCGAGGGCTCTAACAACTACACTATTACGATTTTGCTTAATTTGCATATTTTTTTCTTATTATCCTCTTCGGTGTCTAAGCTGCTAACTGTAGCTAAGCAATGGGCAAACACGCGCAAATACGGGCAGCTATATCAGAAATAAAACAAAAAAAAATTTCTTTTAATTTTTAAATTTGTATGAGGTTTAACATATGGGGGAGTATAGTGACAATGTACACATGTGAGCGGACTCGCTCATGTAACTCGACATTTCTTGGGTTTTGTCAGTGCAGGGGCATGGATTTTTGGACTGCTCGGCAGTCCGACATGCCCCCTACACTCGTCCACACTCCATGTAAGCTTTAGAGTTGAGGCAGCGAGCCCTTATTAATATGCATGGCGCGCTGCCGTCATACTCTTAGACTGGCATTTCTGAGCAAGACTAATCTAGTCTTACAAGGAAGATTAGTGAATCCTGGGGATTGTTAAGTTCAATCATAAAAATACAATCAATTTTTGTGTAGCCCAAATACTTTTTAAGTACAACTATAAAGCCCCTATTATCAGTGTGCAAAATAGACCAAGCCTCTAAAAGCCTTAATAATTAAACAAGTTTAGCTAAAAGAATATAACTGCCAAAGTATGAATACTTGAACAGCAGTTCCTACACAGTTTGTTTTTAACTTTGTAAAATCATGAATAAACACCCAACCTGTATTTTAAACAGTACAGCCATGTCCATATACAGAAATTCACAAGTGTGTATAAATATATAGGCACATTATAAATCAAAATAACAATAAGAAAAAATAAAGAAATGAAAAACTAACATAAACACATAACCCTAATGACAGAGAAATACATCTAGCATAAACCAGAACACTTTGCATACTGTTATTGTGGTAATGATTATTCAAGTCCCTGTATGAAGGTTAACCTTGCTAAACATAATTACAAATAATAGGCAGACTTCAGCCTCAACAAGCAGGCTAGGAAAATATTCTCACTTAAACCCTGTGATTCTGAAGCATTACATATAATCTGCCATTTAAGTTCTTTGTACTCTAAATAATCTTCTCTTGTATCCCCTCTGGGGTCTAGGTCATTGTGTTCAATAATGCAATATTTAAAATAATGCCTAGGGTGTGCTTTTACATGTTTAGTAAGTACATTCTTTCATCCTGTCTTTGTATGTCATATTGGTGCTGGTAAATCCTGTTCTTAAATGCTCTCTTAGTTTTTTCTGTATAATAACTGTCACATAATTGGCACTTGGCCATGTGTACCAATCCTTTTGAGCAAAAAAAAAAAAAATCTTTTTGTCGTCCTTCTCTTTTTTCTAAATGGGTAAGTTCAAATAATGTCTTAAAGCTGATGTCTTTTTTTATAAACGATACAAGGCTTGTCACCTACAATATTCAAATATTCCTGGTCAGCTTTGAATAAATTCCAGTTTCTCCTCACAATGCCCTGTATCTCATTGAACTGTAGATTATAGGGAAGGATCAAGGACCAATGAAATTGTTCCTTTGGTTCTTACAATCTTATCTGATGCCCAGCAGGAGTAAGTTCTGCAGCAGACCCAAGTATGGCTTTGTACATGCCCTGCTCCCTCTTTCTAGACACTTCAGAAACAGTGTTTTGTACAAAGGATTCTGTGGGTAACTCCTCTTCTTTAACAGACCTTGATGTTTTTCACATTCTTTTGCATTTGCTTGGTCATCTATGACCATTATTGTACCCTAACATATTGTCCCTTCACAAGAGATTTCTTTTGGTGTATAGGATGACAACTCTTATAATGAAGGAGGGAATTCAAGTATGTTGGTTTTCTATATAAAGTGGATTCAAACCTGTGCAGTACTGTGTTCTTGTAAATACTCACATCTAAATAATTTACTTTTTGTTCCTGGACCTCCATTTTAAACCTTAAAAAAAACGTTACTTGAATTTAGGTTCTGGAAGAATTCCTCCAGACTACTGAGGTTATCTCGCTAAAATATAATAATATCATCCAGGTACCTACCATACAAAACCCAAGTATCTTTGAATTTAGAACTAAATACATGAAGTTTTTCCCATTGGGCAAGAACAATATTGGCAATAAATAGTATTATAAACAACTTTTAAAATCTCCTCTTCCCTCTCCTCCCCCCTCTGTCCTGGCCAGCTTGCAGTTGTCTGTAATTCCCCCTCCTTTTGTTCAATAACCTCTGGGACCTCCTCAAAGAGGGGCACTCTAAAGGGTCAGCTACATCTTCAAATTCATTACTGTCCCCTGTTTCATCCATGTAGGTATCAGAATTAACATTGTTGGTATTGTTTGTACCATTACTTACTACCTGACCCTTTATAAATGGAGGAGGGAGTAGGCCGGACCCTTCTCATATTCTGTCTTGTCTCTAACTTTCTTTCCTTATTTTTTTAACTCACTAATACTCCTATCAACAGTGACAAAAATATTTTTGTACCAATGAACTTTAGATTCAGATAACAAATCTGACTGAATGCTGTCATCCAGTCATGCAATATCATTACTTAATACACAAAGTTTTCTCTCATTGTCATTAATTAACATGGTAAGCAACTCACAACCATGACAGTTAAATAAAGAAATCAACTCACAGTGTAAAGGTGAGTCCTTTATAAGTCTATTAGGATACTTCAAGCAGTGTAATCCTTTCAGAACTTGCTCTCTCCTTTCACATTTTTTTTTAAAATAACATACCCAGTTCCCCATTTATAAAGGGTCAGGTAGACAACGACAACTGCAAGCTGGCCAGGACAGAGGGAGGGGGAGAGGGAGAGGGAAGAGTAGATTTTAAAAGTTGTTTATAATATTAAGGATGACTTTAAAATCATTAACTACAGTGATGCCCCAGTTACTAGTGAATAGGCTGACCTATTGGAGAAAGGTTTGACCTTTGTCCCAATAAGAAGGGATGATGTAGTGGGGACATTGCTACAATTAAAACTTTTTTGTAGGAAACTTGGACTTGCTTTTTTTGTTTAGGGAGAACAATCCTGACATATTTTCAGGCATGAGAAGATCCAGTACCTTTATTCCCCTTATACACCCTGTGGTTGGTAATTTTGAAAAACTGTTCAAAAGTGACATCAAAGTCATGACATAAGACAGAAACATGCAAGGGACCCATTCTAATATTTCAAAATGGGAAGAAGAACTACTGAGTAGCATTAGTACTGACAAAAATTAAAGAGTGATGAAACCCGATAAGGGTGAGGGGATAGTTGTGATGAATTCAAATGATTACATTAGCAAACTGTTCCTTTTATTATAGACTGACACTTATACAGAAATTTCAAGGATTGAGTTAAATATAGCTTATAAAAATATATATTTGGTGTGAGAGGACATGTTGTTGAACTAAGATATTTTGCTTGATGAATATAATTTTTTTGAAAGTCCACTGCCCTAAGGTAACCACCATATTCGGTATCCCAAAAGTTCACATGGATGTAAACAACCTGCCCTTATGTCCCATTGTGGACACAAAGGCATCTATCATGCTCCCTCTGGCTAAGTATATTTACCAGAGAATTAAGAGGATACTGGATCAATTTGCTTATTTATATAAGGAGTTATGGGATATTTTATCCAAAATAACTAATGGGATTTACTCTGATGACCTTTGGCTTGTTACTATTGATGTCTGTGATATATCAGTTATTCCCCATCAAGAAGGACTAGAACTGTTTTTATAAGTTCCTGTCAGAAAACTCAGACCTAACTTTTGCTAAGTTGTCCGTACTCAGGTCCTCCATGGAAGTGGTCTTGGAAAATAATTTTCTAATTTTTGAAAATCATTTGCTCAAACAGACTCAAGGAGTGGCAATGGAGGCAATATGTGCAGCTATTTTTGCCAATGTTGTTCTTGCCTGATGGGAGAAACTTCTTATAATTTAGTTCTATATTCAAAAATTCTTGGGTTTTGTATAGTGGGTACCTGGATGGCATTATTATTTTTTGGAGCAATAACCTCAGTAGACATACCTCTCAACTATACAGGTTTTCACAGAATGTCCAGATTTTTGCCTCACATTTTTGGTCTGTTTCTCATAAAATTGTTGGTAAATCATTGAGGGTTGAAGTCAGAAAATAATGACAGACATTTGAGTTTCAGACTTCATAATCTTCAGAAAATTCGTCTTAATACAAAACTGGTTATTCTATCAATTTTCTACATTTGTAAGAACAATATTTAAAAAGTGCCCCTAATATTGGGGCTTTTGTCATCTCATTATTTATGGCTTTGTCCAGAATTTTTGCTCTAAGAGATTGAGAGGTATGAGTATGGATGATTTCTTCCAGTATCTAAATTCAACTACCAGCTTTTTAAGGTTTAAAATGGAGGTCTAGGAACAAACAATAAATTATTTAAATGAGAGTATTTATAAGAACACAGCACTGTACAGGTTTGAATCAAAGTTATGTAGAAAAACCATCATACCCAAATTCCCTCCTTCATTATGAGAGTTGTTACCCTATACACCAAAAGAAATCTCTTGTGAAGGGACAGTATTTGAGGGTGGCAAGAATGGTCACAGAAGATGAAGTATATGCAAATGAATGTGAAAAACTTCAAGGTATTTTAAAGAAGAGGAGTCATCCAGAATCGTGTACAAAACATTGTAAAACATTGTTTCTGAAGTGTCTAGAAAGAGGGAGCAGGGCATATACAAATCCTTACTTAGGTCTGGTGCAGAACTTACTCCTGCTGGGCATCAGATAAGATTGCAAGAACTAATGGAACAATTTTGTGGGTCCTTGATCCTTCCCTATAATCAACAGTTCAATGAGATACAGGGTATTGTGAGGAGAAACTGAAATTTATTCAAGGTTGACCATATTTGAATATTGTCGATGAAAAGCCTTGTATGATTTATAAAAAGGACATCAACTTTAAGACATTATTTGAAGTTATCCATTTAGAAAAAAAGACAAGGACATATCTCAGTGAAAATTTATAGCAGAAAGAGAGAGATTCAAGATACCACAGCTGGTTTATGTTAGGTTAACAAAAATATATTTTTGTTACTCAAAGGGAGTGGTATACATGGCCAAGTGGCAACTATGTGACAGTTATTACATAGGGAAAACTAAGAGAGCACGCAAGAACAGGATTCACCAGCACCAATATGACATACAAAGGCAAGATGAAAAACTGCACTTATTAAACATGTAAAAGCACACCCTAGGCATTATTTTAAATATTGCATTGTTGAACACATTGACCTAGGTCCCAGAGGGGGTCCAAGTGAAGATTATTTAGAGTACAAAGAATTTAAATGGCAGATTATATGTAATGCCACAGAACCACAGAGTTTAAGTGAGAATATTTTCTTAGCCTGCTTGTTTAGGCTGACGTCTGCCTATTAGTTGTAATTATTTTTAGCAAGGTTAACCTTCATACAGGGACTTGGATAATCATTCCCACAATACCAGTATGCAAAGTGTTCTCATTTATGCTAGATGTATTTCTCTGTCATTATGGCTATGTGTTTATGTTAGATTTTCATTTCTTTCTTTTTTTCTTATTGTTATTTTGATTTATAATTTGACTATGTATTTGCACACACTTGTGAAGTTCTGTATATTGACTTGGCTGTACTGTTTAGAATACAGGTTGGGTGTTTATGATTTTACAAAGTTAAAAAACAAACTGTGTAGGAATTCCTGTTCAAGTATTCATACTTTGGCAGTTATATTCTTTTAGCTAAACTTGTTTAATTACTAAGGCTTTTGGAGGCGTAGTGTGTTTTGCACACTAATAATAGATGCTTTAGAGTTTTTACTTAAAAAGTATTTGGGCTACACAAAAAAAAAACTGATTGTATTGTTATGACTGAATTTAACAATGTGTATGTTTTTTTCTAAAAAACTGTAAAGGGCTCTTTAAATTGCAGAGGGGGCGCACTAATTAACCAGCTTCATTGTTAACTTGATATCTGGCATGTTACTTGTATTTAAAGAGTCATGTGCACAATTGCAGTTTTTTTTCTGATGAAGTCCATGTAATTTGGACAAAAGATCTCATTGTTGTGGAATAAAAGAATCTTGATTCACTTCTGCCTCCTTCTTTTGGATTCTTTTTTCAAATTACTATATCTCAAAGAGAGTATGATAAGTGAAAGCACTGTATTTCAGAAATCTCCAGTCAAGAGACATACATTGTTGTTTTTCTTATTATTAAGGCAATTTTGTGTATAAATCCACCCCCAATGTTGATTAATTTTCTATTGTCTTTTTGTTATTTCTGTTATCACTCAGTATCAATATTGTAATTTCTTCTCTTGCTGTTAGTATTTATTTGTCTGTGACAGAAACAGACCTCTTGTGGATCTGTCCACTATCATGATAATAACTAACTAACTAGCTAACTAACTAGGTAACTAACTTGCTAACTAACTAACTGACTAACTAAGCAAGTAACCAAGAGGTTTGTTGTGAAGTGACTGTCGAGCCATATTAGAAAAGGTGTGTAAAGAGGCATATGGAGCAAAAGCAGAGAATTCAAAATAGCTGATAGTGTTTGCAAATTTTACTTGTTATTCTAAGAATATTACGTACGTGCTTTGGTACATCTGCAATTTGGATTAAATAAGTGAGGCCAAAAGAATGTTTAACATTTCTTTATCTGAGAACCTTGGAAACATTCATAACCTTAAGGATCAGAATCCTGTGGCTGATTATTTTGATATATTTCATTCAAGAGATGGTAGTCTTTTAAAGACCAGAATCATGCAGAAAGTTAAAATGGATTTGGGAAGGGAAACTCTATAATGAACCAGCTGTATTTTAAAGAATTACTGTATATTTTAAAAACAATTCTATAAGATCCACAAGGTTTATACAAGTTTACACATGAGACTAACTGAAGAAATTATATTAACTGATCAAGTAAGTGTATAATTATCATTATTATTTAAATTAAGTTTTGTTATGATGCCAGGGATTTTAATAAAGTTTTTAACTATGTCAAACTCTTGTCATATTTTACACATTTTGGACTTTTTGGACATTTTTTATTGTGAAGTCATTCTGATAGATTATTTGAGGGGGACAGTCCTGATGTTATTCTTTCTGCACCAGCAGCAAAGTACAAACCATAAATTCTACCAAATATCTGAAATCTGATAGATTTTTAAGAAGCAAGTAAAATATTAAAACACTGAAAAGTATTGAAATGTTTATTTATAAATATAGTAATTAGTACTGTGCTGTATAATAAAATGCATGCAAAAATGAAACAGTAGTGTTTGCAATGAAGTATTAAAATGCACTGAATCTATCATACTGCAATGGCATGAAGTATAGTTAAATATAATGCATATGTTAAAAAGTATACTTATTGAAAAGCTATTTCATTAGTCATTGTAAGCATTGTATAAAAAGAGTGGAATTTAATGTAATGCATGGAGACTGCCTTAAATAATTTATTTTACATTTGTTGACCGGGATAGTCCGTCTGGGTGTGAGCCCCTTTTCAGCGGAGGCCCAGGGAGAAAAGTTCCAATAAAACAAGAACAACATTGACAGGTACAGTGTCAGTTTTACATAGAATTTAACAGAAATATCTAGAGACAATAAAGAAAGTGCAATATACAATAGGCACTTTAGTGAAAAGGAGAAAGTTATTACAATATAGTAAAGTAATATATATATATATATATATATATATATATATATATATATATATATATATTTTTTTTTTTTTTTTTTTGAGGGCAGGGGTCCTCATTTGAGTATACTTTAATACATGTACATATGTATACCCCTACAAAAAAAAATCAAATTATTCTCTTATTGTAGGTAGCTGATAGGTGGTGTTAATAAGTGGAAGTGGGGTATACATGAAGACTATAAAATTTAGGGGATGAAATTTGATGTGGGCTTATGTGGTATTAGCCTGGCTTGGTGCAGAAGCGGAGCCAGTTGTTAGTGAGGTGGTCTTTGAGCAGAGCTTTGAATTGGTGTAGGTTGGTAGCATTTAGGATGTGTTGAGGGATTGAGTTCCAAAGTTTAGAAATGTGATGGGAGTAGAGGGCATCCCCGGCTTTATTGTTGCTTTTGGATACTTGGAGGAGTGTTTTGTGTGAGGATCGGAGTTGCTGAGTGTTGGTATATGGTTGGAGTAATTGTTGTATGTCTGATATTATAAGCAAATATGCTTAATAATCATGTATTATGATTTCTTACTGTGAGACATAATATGAAATATGCATTGATAATGCTAGTTGCAAACATCATGTCTCACTGTCATTATTTCGGCCATCTGCTTACAACATATTTTCCATAAATAGTGTCATTCAGAGAGCAGTTGTGAGCTTAGAAAAGGATATAATTTAACCACGATCCAAGCCCCTTATAATTAGGGCATTTCTTGTAGAGTTTTAACAAGCAGTTTACACTCCATTGTGTGTGGTGAGTGTTACTAGGGAGTCTCATTGCTTAGGGTAAATACTACTCTGCAATTTGGAAGAGGTTTTCTTTATACCTAGAGAGAGTCGTTTGACATCTCAGACAAAGTCTTTATATCCAGTTCTATTGGTAAAATAAAAAAATTGTCAGCGAGACCTGAACACAAACTCGCTACCACTCGCAAAGATGTGTTACGATATGTTAGATGAGGTAAAATATATTAACAACTTATTTAAAGAATGGGGTTATGATCATGATATGATGTTGGATGTTAACACATATGTTACAAGTGAATGGGGGAAGAAGTATGTACCTCTTTTGGGTTTGAATATGAAACAGAATTCAGAAATGGAAAATAAAATTGTCACTACAACTAAAAGTGACAATAATACATATAATAGAGCTTGTATTATTGAATTTGGTCCCCACAGTAACTATATTAAAGCTATTATGAATCGGAACTGGCATATATTCTTAACGGATCAAGAAATAATTGATATCCTAGGATCTAAGCCTTCTTTTGTATACAAAATGGGCAGTAATTTAAAAGAATTACTTGAACATGGCAATAAAGGTTTGAAGAAGGAACTTGGACATACTGTTAAATGTGGGGCATGCCATCAATGTTATGCCATAAATGAACAGAAATATTTAATTTTGAATAATATTAACAAAACTAAAATTACTTTTAAATATGGCAATTGCAATACTAACATGCTTGTTTATCTTGCAAAATGTATGACATGCCCATCCTATTATATAGGAAAGACTGAGAGAAAATTTAAAAAAAGAATTTATTCACATATGTACAGTATTAGAACCAAGGACACTAAAAATGCACTTTATAAACATAAAAAGAGCCAGGGTGAGGATCATTATTTTAAATTTGCCATATTAGAAAATGTAACTATAAATCCCATAGGTGGTAATATTAAGAATTTTCTAGCATATAAAGAGTTTTGGTGGCAATTGTTAACTGATGCCATGACACCACCCGGACTAAATGAATTTATAACTGTTAAACCCATTTTGGAGTTAGATAGGTAATGTATTCAATATGAAGGTTTATACATTTTTTATTACAATAATTTTTTCATACAAACAATATTTATGAAAATTAATTTATATGAACTGTTTTGGTAAGCACAATAATAGTTGGTTGGTTTACATTTGTACTTTATAGATACTTTACTTACATATTTATATATATATTTTTATCATGGTTAGTATTTTATAATGGGAAATGAAAATGCTGATTTTATATTATTCATTGCCTATAGCTTTAAGACATTTTGGCGCCAAGAACTGGTATTTAAATGTCGTCTATTTGTTGCATCAATTGTTCTGATGAAGCTCGCTATGTGCGGGTGAAAGCGCTTAACTTTTTAATATTAAACCTGTTTTTATACTTTCCGTGGTGTTGGAACTGTGTATATTTGCTGTTGGCAACATCGTTGCGAGTGGTAGTGAGTTTGCGTTCAGGTCTCGCTGACAATTTTTTTATTTTACGTTCTGAACGCTTGTTTCAGTGGCAGTTCTATTGGTAGATTGGCTTCAGGCTTGATTAACCCTAAAAGATCTTTATTAAAATTGAAAGACACAAGATCTCAGGGTACAGTTTGGCTAGAACTCCTTCCTCCATTTCCATGTTACCATTGCCCATATTCAGCCAAATAATTAAGTCTCTGTAACTAGTAGGTAAAGCAGTGGGGAAAATAGACATCGCTAACTGGAATCCCTTCCATTCTTGAAGACCTGCCACATACAAGATATGTATGTACTGGTGAAATTTTGTTAGAGGTGGTGTAACCTCATTAAAGAGTCTAGGGCTGTTCCATACAGACTGAGATGATGGCAGCAATAATGTTATACATACACCCAACATCAGAAAATCTGTGTCAGATAACATTTTTATAATATTAGCAGCATTCTCTGGTAGTGTTCTAGTATGCTTAGATGAGGAGCTACAGAGATTTGCATGCAAGTTTAAGAAAGAATGAGGAAATTCTTTATAAATGGTTCTTCAGGGCAGCTGCTTTTTAAAAAGGCACTCTATGAATTTCACATCCTTATCATGTCAGGCCTACTATTTGCTACTCAGTCAGATAGAAGAAAGGGCAGTGTATCAGAGAAAGAGAGATGATACCATCTTATTTTTCATTTGTAACACCTATAATTTAGCTTCCAAATATTTAAACCTGGAATGTATCCATGTCGTCAGAAGTACAGGCAGTTTATTCTCTAAATCATAGCATGCAAACTGACTTGTATTTATGTTATATAATAATCATAACATGGTTAAAGACTAACTATATGGGCAGTGAGAATATTTCCAATGTATTGCCTTACTCTTAACTAACTGCATGTCTGTTATGTGTGCATAGGTTATTTCCACAGATAGGGCTCAAGACAACATTGAGAAGCCTAGTCATTACAACCCAGTAAACATGTAAATAATTTAGTTACACCAGTCAGGGAACAACATACTACACACCCCCAGGGTGAATCTGCAAATACTCAGCCAGTCCTCAGGACTGGTTTCAAAGGTCATCAATGCAAGGCATTATTAGACATGCATGGGAAGCCTGTTTCATAGGTGGTGTATACTTTGGATTAGATGTATATCATGCCACCATGTCCTGTCTATGTTATGATGAAAACTGGGATCTTTGCATTATGTATTGATATTATTACCAGTTATCTGAAAGAGAAAAGATTGCAACTACCTTTTCCCCATTTAATGTAATTCAACACTTTACTCACAAAAAGCTAAATTAGTAATTTCTAAAAGTAATTGTTGTTTCTTGCATGTTCTTTGGCTACCTCTGATTATTTTATGTCTGGTATACTTCAGTGTTCATCCATTTCTCACCTCCCAGTAGAGAAAAAGTAACATGCAAAATAATACTTATGATACCACCTAATGTCTTCTTTTACTAAGTAACCAGCTTAACAATTCCTTTATCAAAATCTCAACATTTTATTAAAATTAATCTAGACTGTCTTCTCCTTTACTGACAAATGGTTAAAAAAAGTCCTCCATCCTGATATCTCTGTGTCTCCTAAAGCTGTATATTTCATGTAACATTAACCAAGCACCTATGTACCTAACTTACACCCATTAATTGATGCATTTTCTAAACTAGTTGAAGAAGACTTACATAAATATAATAATAAGAACAAAGATAGGAGATGGTATGGTAATTTAAACCCTAGATTAAGGACTGCTTTAAGTACACTTAGGTGTGACCCTGATATTATTATTAGACCGGCAGATAAGGGAGGTCCAGTTGTTGTGATGGACAGAAAGAGTTATGTTGGAAGTATGGAAAGTATGTTGAAAGATCCACACTTTTATTGCTCAATTGTGTTTAGCCAGGTAGAAAGGTGTATTGATGAGATATCTACATCATTATCAGATTTATTAGATAATGATATGATCACAGAACAACAAAATCATTTTTTCATGTTAATTATCCACTTATCCCAAGTATACAGGGCCTACCTAAAGTCCATAAACATCCTTTTAATCCCCCCTATGAGACCCATTGTTGCTGGCCGGGGTTGGGTTACAGAACCTATATCATTATATCTAGAGCATTGTTTTAGACCAGTAGTTAATACATATGGTTATATTTTGAAAGACACTAAACAATTCCTGTTGATGCTATATGAAAAGATGACATGCTTACCTATAGACTCACCATATTGGCTAGTTACATTAGATGTTCAGTCCTTGTTTACTATGATTCCAAATAGGGAGGGCATTGAAAGTATACGAAGATGTTTGGAATTGAATTCTAACTCTCTTGGATGTTCTATAGACACCTTATGTATATTGCTAGATATTGTATTGACAAATAATATCTTTACTTTCAACCAAAAACTTTACATACAAAAGGATGGCGCAGCTATGGGCACCTCATGTGCCAATAGCTACGCCAGCCTAGTCATGGCTGACTGGGAAAGGTATAGATTATTTGAACTTGATAGTTTCAAGAGGTTTGTGATGTTTTATGCACATTTTGTGGATGATCTTTTCCTGGTGTGGACAGCCAGTGAAAAGGAATTAGGGGACTTCTTAGAAGAAGTTAATATGTTAACTCCCTACTTGAAATTCACAATGAATGCATCACTGACCTCAGTGTCTTTTTTGGATGTGTATGTAGAAAGACTTCCTAGTGGTTTATTAAACACAGGTGTCTTTAGAAAATCATGTTATAGGAATTCATTATTACATAGAACAAGCATGCACCCCAAGTTTGTATTTAGAAATATTGTGAGAGGACAAGCCATGAGGGTCTCAAGCCTTAATCCCACTGAAGTAGGATTTCATAGTGAACTGTCTAACCTTATTTATCAGCTAATAGATAGAGCTTATAGCCAAAGAGAAATTAGTGATGGCTTTGAAGGAATAGAAACACTTAGGAAAAATGGAGCGTCTCCCTATTTTATGAGTAGAATAGAAGAAGAGAATGATGGAAACGATATATTGACTGATGTACCAAGATGTAACACTGGCACTAAGGTGTCAATATATTACACACAGGATGTCAGTGAAATTAGAAATATCTATTTTAAGTATTGGGACATCCTTACAGTTGATCCACAACTTCGTAATATAGTGGGAGATGCCTCCAAGTTTATATATAAAAATTGTATAAATCTTCATAGACTGCTTTGTTACCCTGATAGAGCTAGCAGCCAACAACATCATGTTCCATCTGGTTGCACTAAACCTTGTAGGAAATGTAATTTTTGTAACATGATAGATAGCAATGCCATTTTCACACATCCTATCAGTCAACAATGTTTCAGATTTAATGCTTTGGCTACCTGTGATACTGAACACATTGTTTATTTAGCTCAGTGCATGTTTTGCCCATCATTTTATGTGGGCAAAACTGACAGAAGACCTAAAGACAGAATTAGGGAACATCAGTATAATATTTGCATTAAATCAAATAAAAATGCCCTTTCAAAGCATATTTTAGAAACGTCAGAACAACATAAGTTCAAGTTTTTAGTTATACAGGTTAATATACCTACACTAAGAGGAGGAGATGTTATGAATTATACAGAACAATGTGAGATGAGATGGATTATTAGGTTGAGAGTGGATAGGAAGCCTGGGCTAAATGATAGAGTTCCCCTAAGACATATGCTGAAAGGCAGGAAGTTGAAGGTTTGAAAGCCCAATTTAAGGACAATTATATGTATATACATATTTTTGATCATTTTAAGAGTCTTTATATATATAGCATTATAAAATATGAAATAATCGCTATAGAACCCTGATTATGTTTTTTAAATGAGTTTTTTATTGCTTTATGACCTAAAGATTTTTATATATAGAGATACAATGATTAATTGTTTTAATTAATTGCAGGCTGTGCAATTACCTTACAGGATATGATGTCATTATTTTGAGTATATATAAGGTTTTTAAATAAATGTAAAGCGTTTTGGCTTGAAGAAGCCCAGGAGGGTGAAAGCGCTTGCCGACTTTGATTACTTGTCCAATAAATTGAAGCTTATATTTACTTGGTGAAGTGAAGACTGCCTTATTTTGAACATCTGACTCTTATTAAGAACAGTTGATGTGGACTTTTTTTACCTGCCTATCTGTACTCCTGTTTTTTGCTTATGTAAATAAGTTAGTTACACCAATCAGGGAACAACATACTACACACCCCCAGGGTGAATCTGCAAATACTCAGCCAGTCCTCAGGACTGGTTTTAAAGGTCATCAATGCAAGGCATTATTAGACATGCATGGGAAGCCTGTTTTTTAGGTAGTGTATACTTTGGATTAGATGTATATCATGCCACCATGTCCTGTCTATGTTATGATGAAAACTGGGATCTTTGCATTATGTATTGATATTATTACCAGTTATCTGAAAGAGAAAAGATTGCAACTACCTTTTCCCCATTTAATGTAATTCAACACTTTACTCACAAAAAGCTAAATTAGTAATTTCTAAAAGTAATTGTTGTTTCTTGCATGTTCTTTGGCTACCTCTGATTATTTTATGTCTGGTATACTTCAGTGTTCATCCATTTCTCACCTCCCAGTAGAGAAAAAGTAACATGCAAAATAATACTTATGATACCACCTAATGTCTTCTTTTACTAAGTAACCAGCTTAACAATTCCTTTATCAAAATCTCAACATTTTATTAAAATTAATCTACACTGTCTTCTCCTTTACTGAAAAATGGATAAAAAAGTCCTCCATCCTGATATCTCTATGTTTCCTAAAGCTATATATTTCAGGTAACATTAACCCTAACCCTGGTCCAATATAGCTACAACAATCCACACTAAACATATCCGCACAAGTTTGCCACCTTACCCTAATCCACATTCAGATCTATTTCATTCCCTCACAGTTGTCTGTCTTGCTTGATAATTAATAGCAAACTGTTCATGATGGGTTCCTATTACCTGATCGAACATTTATGTTAGCAAATACCTAAATGTCAATCTGGTAATAGTGAAAGCAAAAAACTGCAAATGGTCAATTTAACACAGGGAAAGAATTACCTTGGCCATTATGTGGAGTTTGCCCCTTTCCCCACTGTAGAGCGATCTTGGAGTTAGTATATTTAGTTAGGGGATGGTGTGGGGGTCATTTCAGTTTAAATTTTATTTATTTACTTATTTTTTTTGCAGCTGAGGGAATTCATTCCTTACGTTAAATCAGCCATTCGCTGTTTTAATTTTTCAATATTACCAGTTCGATATTTAGGTATTTGCTAACTTAAATGTTCGATTGGGTAATATAGATGCGTTCATGATATGCCACATGACTGCCCAAAATATTGGTAAGTTAGATCTAATAGAAATCTGTACTGTACAGTACTCCCACACCATACTATTTATCAATGAAGTACGTTTAAAAGACACCTACACTCTGTCCTCAACCCTTAATACCAGCTACAGCACTTATTTAAACAATCACCCTGGTATGAGTTAAAATCTAATCCCTAGTGTCTAGCGTCCTCCAACCTTGTGTGCCATTAAAGCACAGACTTTAAAGTGGTTAACCTGGTAAATAGTGTTTCCCTCATCTCCAATCTGTTTAAGTGCCATTCAGGCATGGAATGTAAGCATTCTCCAAGTGGCTAGTGTTCCACCTGTCACATGTGTTCTCAGTTATCCCTGTTGGCTAGTAGTTCTCCCACCCTGATTATTATTAGTTTTTAAATGCTTTTAAGGCAAGAGATAACATTTTCCCCTGCTGTATAGTGACCTAATGAGACCCCTGACAGGTCCCTCCTCAGCCCTCTTTGTGTTTAAGTGCCTTTCAGGAACTTTATGCAAAATAATTTATGGTGTTTACTGGTCTCCATGACCCTGTGGACCTTTAAGGCACATAGCTTTGAATTTCAAAATGTCAACTCGAGGTGTACAGCTCAAGGTAATGTTTCCTAATTCAGCCCTCTATCAATACAAGGCTGTATGGCTCTGAAACAGTTCCAGAATTTCTGAAAACATTTTCTGAATACGCCTGAATAGTCACTTTTAATTCTTGGCTCAGTTTGTGGGTTAAGCCCATGGCGTGTGTGTGTGTGTGTGTGTGTGTGTGTGTGTGTGTGTGTGTGTGTGTGTGTGTGTGTGTGTGTGTTTGGGCATTTGTGAGTGTGTGTATTTGTGTGTGTATATGTGTATGTGTTTGTACATGGGTAGAGGGGTACCTTTGCCAAAACGTTGCATAGACCATTAGGAAGAATACTACTGACATCTGATTTGAAAGTGATAGTGTTTGTTAGAGCATAAATCAGAGATATGCTAATGTACCAATAATGAGGTCTTTCTCATTGCAGCCACAGGTATGTCTGAATTGTATTTTCTCAACATCATGATATTTGACCCACTTGCCATGACATTTTTTTTTTAATTTTATTTTCCAGGACATTTGTTTTTAAGTTTTAACACTACATTTGTTAAATCAAATAACAGAAGCAATTGATAAGGGGAGTACTTGAGAAAATGAATACAAAAATGTTTAATAACAGATAAGTTGACTATGGAGGGAATTTAATAAACCCTACGGGTTTTTTTTCTGTGTAGGTATTGCGCCATGCTGCTTACATAGGCCCAAACATTTTTAGATTCAGTAAGCTCTGCTGAGCGGCGTTCACATACACGCTCTGACACAGAAACTTCCGTGGCATGCAAATCACCTCATAAGCAGGTGAATCCCATGCGAATGAGGCAGGTAGAGTGATCCAGCAAGTAGATAGGCATCTGTTTAGATCCTGTGTCAGTGTCCATAGTGTACGCAGAAAAATTCTGTGTACAGAAGTGTAGACAGGCACAAGAGATTGTAAAAATGGAGATATATAGATGTCACACCATATACTGTACACATATGGGTGGAACTATTATCCTGTATGTCAGAAAAATTAATAATCTGGGCATGTTTATATGGCACACCACAGTGCGCAAACATGCTTTATAGAAAAATAAAAAAAAAAATTGGAAAAAAAATAAAATTAATAATATGTGACAAAAATGTATTACAGGACTGTGTGTGAAGTCTCTTCAATAGTGCATTGGTGCTGTTGCTAATGTGGTTGGGCTATGAAACGTGTAGTTTCCAGGCTGTGAGCATGGATACCTATGTAAATGAGGTGGAGTTACTGAATAGCAGAAAGGAGTAATTGTGTGCGCAAATCCCCTTTGTGTAGGCTTAGACCCATGTTGCTGTTTACACAAGATGTAGCTGACACTGGGGGTGTGTGGCTACTGACTTCTAAGCTCATTTCAGCTTAGGTACACCTATTTGCATGGTGCACTGCCTGCCTGAGAGTGTCTTTTCAGGGGTGTGTGTCTACTCACTTTTAAGCTTTGTTTACCTTCCCTGTGCATGTTTGCTTGGTGTGCCACCATTCTAAGCATGTCTAAAAATGTATTTAATTAGCTTTAACCCTTGTTTAAGCTAAACCAGTGCCAACAAATTATGTTAATTATATTGTAGGCAGGTGGAATGCATCATAGTTAGCCAATCACACATTCTGCACCTACAGCAGAGCTCTATAAAGTATGCATACACCCTACATTCTGTTTCTCCCCAGTACTCTGAATCATTGCAGCACAGACCTGAGAATTTTAACTGAGAAAATGCTAGGGGCTGCTGAAGGTCTGCTACACCTGTATTTGCTAGATGCTGAAGTCAGTGCTGTTGCTGCTGCTGGCTGTAGGCCTAGACAGAGAAGGAGAAAAGTGTTTAGGCCCCAGAGTAACCCTCCAGGAGTTACATGAGCTGCAGATTGTAGAGCACTACAGGGTGGGCAGGGACATACTACAAGAACTCACTGAGCTCAGCCACCCTCAACTCAGATCCAGAGCCAACAGAGGGGAGGCTATTCCAGTGGAAACAAAGGTATGTGTAGCCCTTAGGATACTAGCTACAGGTACTTTTCAAATACCAAGTGAGGATATGATGAGGGTTTCACAGGCATCAGCATCCAGGGTATTTCACCAGTTCCTGGATGCCATGATACCACATGCCAGTGTGCATATTTATTTTCCCCTCACTGCTGAGGTGAGGGCCGGCAATATACAACACTTCTATCATGTAGCACACTACCCTGAAGTACTGGGTACCTTAGATTGCTCTCGTGTACACATCAAGGCATCACCTAGAGAGAAGGGTAGAATCTACGTCAACCACAAGGGGTACCACTGCATCAACTCCCAAGTCCTGTGCAATGCCCAGGGAATTGTTCTGAATGTGTGTGCTGGCAGCCCTGGCAGTTATCATGACTCCCATATCTGGCACACATTGCAGCTTTACCAGATGTTTGCTAGGGGGATACCCCATCCAGCCATTTACTGGGGGATGTTGGCTACACATTGAAACCATGGATGATGACTCCCATTGGAAATGCACACACACCCACTGAAGAACGCCATAATGAGGCACACGGACAAACTAGAAACATCATAGAGTATGTGTCTGGGCTTCTGAAGTTATGGTTCTGGTGCCTCAATATATCTGATGGAGCCCTGCAATACTCTCCAGCCACATGTGCACATATGTCCACAGTATGTGCTATGCTACACAATATGATCCTGTGGAAACAATTGTCATAGGATCAGCAAAGGGAAGGGATACATGGCCCCCCACCAGTGCCTAAGTCAGCACAGCCACAGTCACAAGAGGACTCGGAGGAGGACCCCCTGATGGTGTCCCTGTAGGCAGATGTAAGCATGCCCAGTTCACACACATAGCACATTCACTGACAACCTAGAACCATAGGGATTGACATCTTACTCCTACTCACATATATATATAGTAAAACTCATGCGAGGTAACTCACACAACCTGTACCTATCCATGTATTAGCTGTGTACTGCTTGCATCAGACAGAGTCAGCCTTAGTCTACAGTTCTGTGAACTGCTGCATTCAAAAGATAAGTCCCTAACCTACACACTACTTATAACGATTATTATAATATGGTATTGTATGTATGTATGGATTTACTGCATTTATGCAAGTAAACTTAGTGGGCTATTTAGACACAATAACATCCGCATTGGACTACAGTTACCCAGTCCACTAGTAGGTGTTTGTTAATATTTTCTAGGCGTTGTGGCTAGAATATGCACTACATGAGTCAAGGGAGATGTTAAGCAGTGTGGTCACATGATAGTCGGACTACTGTGTATCCCAGCAGAACATGTGGTGTTGTTCCCCCCACACTCAACACAGCAGTTTCCCCATATAACTGCTTTAACAATAGGTCATCAATGGCATATCAGCAGTCCAGGCAAACTCAGGGCAATAACACAGAAACTGAACACATGTTATATGTCTCACTTAATGCAGGAATAACAACGTACATATGTATGATGTTGATTGTGTGATGAATGACTACTCTCTGACTTTGTGTGGCTCAGTGGACTGGGGAAGTTAGCATGGGTGATGCCGTTGATGGTTCAAATTGGGAGGTATCCAAATCTTTTGCATGTGAGGTATTATTATGTTAGTTCTGTCGCAGACTGTCAGTCTGTGTGTAGTGTAACATTATGAACCTCTGTCACATATTAATTACATCAGACAGCTGGAGAATGCCATGGACATTTTGAGTGAAGTGCAGTACTGCAGAAATAGGGACAGATGTCAGTGTCAGTAACACTCAAAATCCCGGACTGGAGTGCAGGTAGGTGTGACCTGGAGTCACTTTATAAGTACTGACAGTCTCACTGGGCATGCCCATACACTTAGTTAAACTGACTGCAATCCTGTTGCCCCTTGATCAAAATTACCTGTTATGTATAGATATGTCTATACATACATACATATATGTATACATATCTGCCTGTCACTATCTCTGTCACATACATAGTATATGTATCTCTATGTAGTTTCAAATAGATATATACCTATATAAATAGCTATATACATATATAAAAACATACATCTCAGTCTCTCCCCATATATCTACATAACACATATACATATCATACACACACACACACACACACACACACACACACACACACACACACACACAGCTACATTTATATATACATCCCTGTTATATACATAAATATGTGTGTGGATTTCTGCATTGTCCCACATACCCTAAAACTGGTGAGTAAAACTGCTCTATCACACATCTATAATGTTGCTCAAATGATCCAAAGTAAGGGCTCAACAGTACATAATGCACTTACCTACAGACCCCTTTGCCTGCTGGGTGTCACCACATAGCAACAGGTGAGCAGGTGGTGTAATGTGTAATGTTGTCTATACTCGCATGGATAGGGCACATTGTCCCTGCCTGCAGGCTTGCCCATCCAAGTGCAAACAACCACATATGGCCATATTGGTAACTGTACACACATAGCTAGGATAATAACAGTTATGTCACTGCTAGGATACTAGATACAGATAACAGTACAATGTGATTTCACTCTGCAGGCCACAGATGCTGTTCAACACAAGCCTAGTTTGTGTAATCCACATTGCCTGCAATGACATATAAAACAGATATCAGCCATGGTGCATGTACTGTCTATAGTGTGTAAGACTAGATATGTAGGGGGTCTACTATCACAGCAGGCCACTTGGTGCATGTGTGTGTGTGTGTGTGTGTGTGTGTGTGTGTGTGTGTGTGTGTGTGTGCGTGTGTGTGTGTGTGTGTGTGTGTGTGTGTGTGTGTGTGTGTGTGTGTGTGTGTGTGTGTGTATCCCCCTGCCAGTCAACTGAGAAACCCTCACTGGCTATCAAACTGCAATGTTTAAGCACTTTTTGGCCCTGCAGTTTGCTGCTGGCTTCCAAACTGCCCTCTTCTGCAGACCACTTGGTACGTGTGTGTATGTCCATATGGCATAAATATGATCACCTCAGTAGCTTACAAAGAGGTAGGGTTTTGTAGAATTTTAGTTGTAGCAGGTGATGTGACCCTCCAAATGCCTGACCACAACTTGACCAGCTGATGTCTTTAAGCATAATATGTTCTAAACTGGCAGTACTACCAGCAGTACTAGCAGACATGAGGTGTGTTGCATGCATCACGTACTGTGATCTGTACTATGTACCATTACATAGGTAACTGTTCTACTCTACATACAGCCAACTTGCACTATGTGTGTGCAGTGCCATGACCTGTAAGCAATAATTGGAAGTGGTGCTATCTGCAATGTAGCCAAGTTTGGTGTGTGTGTGTGTGTGTGTGTGTGTGTGTGTGTGTGTGTGTGTGTGTGTGTGTGTGTGTGTGTGTGAGACTGTTTGAGAAATTTACATTGGCTTATGGAACCATAGGGCATTTGAACTTCACTAGCATAATGACCATACAACCATCACAGTCATAGACAACTGTATACCCTTATTTACATGATCATCGCATATTGCCCCAGTCCAAGAGGGACACAGGCAGAAGTCCTGTGGTGAAAAGATGGTCGCCCAGCCAGTCATACAGATGGCATGTGCTAAGGTGCACTGAAATGCTCTGATTGCCATTAGCCAGGGTTCTGTTTCAAAGGTGGGTTAAAGTCTGCTAGACAAATCTCTCCCACTAGCATGTATTATTAATGTCACATACTATGTTAATGTCCTTACGGTGATTAATTCATGTACTATGCCACCTACAGATATGTAGCATTTATAATCAAGCACAGTCACACATTGTCCCATATGCATGGCAGAGTTCACCTCTGAGTAGTCTATATGCCACAGGCTACAATGACACTCATTTCAGACAATCCCCATTGAACACATGCTGAAGACATGAAGTTCCTTTGTGAGGGACAGTACTGTTTTGTGCAAGTGCCAGTACTGCTTGGAAAGGTCCATTACCAAATGGCCATTGCACTCAGATATTGGCATGGGAAGAGTACATGGAGGTTATGAGTATGTCAGTTATGGGTGCTTGTGCCCTCAGCTATGACACATGATTCCTATCATACCACTGGAAGACATGGTGATCTCAGGCACATTAGGTGTAAAACTGTGTGGCCAGGTCTGTGCATCCAGTTCTTTCACCCCTGAGTATGTGCATCACATGTTGTGACTGATGTGCTACATACCGAGTACACAGGTGTTAGTGATGGAAATTATACTTCATATATATATATATATATATATTTGCATGGAGTTTATGGCTATTACTATGTCAACAGGCATTTATTTTTCACTACCCTCTTGTAGGATATTAACATAACTCACAGACTGAATGAGTGCTCACACTTTGCAGACATCAAACAACACTGTTAGCTAGACAGTCAGTATTCACTTGTATTGTGGTTAAATGGATTCCAAGCAGTAGAGAATCCAGGACTGAGCCCATTGAACACTGTTGCTTACAGATCAGCTATTGGAGGTGGATGTCCCTATGTTGAGTATGTGTGCATCAATGGGTCACTAAGTGACCCCTACAATGATAGTACCACGGATTCCTAAGTGGGTGCTTTGTAAATGATGCCTGAGTGGGGGATATAGTCAGATGGCTTGGCTCAGTCCTGGGGGTTGTATGCCCTGATGTCCCCTCACCAGGTCCTTGATGACTGCCTCAGAAATGTCCACCACATTTAACAGTCATGATCCTCCTGTCAGACATCCAAACTGTGTAGAGTCAAGTGTGTGTAGATCACATAAACTTGTGACGATCAGCTCCATGACGATTGCCCCTATGGCCCTACAGATATGGATACTCAGACAAAGAGGTCTATAGTTCTGGTGATCAGTGCATGCACCACATCTGTGCAACAGTTTAACAGTTGCGTTGTCCAGACAGCTGGGTTTCAGCCAGTGGCTGCAGTATGATTGCAAGGTATTCCTAATGGTGTTAGTAATCCATGACACATCCCATGTAGGATGCAGCCTGGGATGTTAGTATGTCCAATAGATGCTGTGCATCCTCCATAGAGAGGCCATTTATGACCTGCTGTGGAGATATGGAAGTTATGGGACAGGTTGTAGGTTCATAGGTTCATGGGTTCAGAGGTAGGTACTAGGCTATCAGCCCTGGGGCCTATACAAGCACAGCCAAAAAGGTACCCTGGCTTTTGCCACCCAAGAAAATTATTTTTCCTGTGCCACTGTCGAGCAGAGCCACAGAGGTGATCCCCGGGGTGAATTTCCTATTTTCCATCCAATCATCAAGATTTTTCTTGAAGAGTGCTAATGAGGAGCTTTGTTTTATATAGATAGGTAGTTTATTCCAGAGTATGGGAAGTCTCTGGGACAGGAATCTATCCCTCTGGCATGTTCTGTTTATTGTGGTGACAAGGTTTAGGTCCCTAGAGTGTGTAGCTTGGAGGGACTGGGATTCCTTTAAGTGGAGCATGTCCAACAGCTCTGAGTTTGACATACTTTGTATGTTAGAGATCACCCCTGAGTAGGCAATATGCGACGGAGTAAAGCTGGAGTTTTTGAGACAGTCTGCATAGGGTATCTGTTTGAGGCTGGTAATCCTCTTTGTGAGGTATGTCATGTGTCAAATTTGGTGGGGACAAGAGAGTAAAGTTGACACAGAACATGGACTACAGGTTAGCTAGGGATACAGATCCATTATATGTGGCATCATTAAGTATCATTAAGTATGAGTTCACCGACAATCTTGGCCTGTCATTTGAGGTTACACATGTAACTACACTGTGCATTGTGGGTCTGCTTTGTGTGGGTGGCTAATCAATCCACTGTACTTGTCCCTCATCAAACCAGTAATCGAGTACAGCGCTCCCTTTTGCATGTACCTCACCAGACACCTGCAGTAGCTGGAGAGACCTAAGAGGTTTCTTACCAAGAAAATCCAGAGACTTCAACACATGACCTACATGGACAGACTGAAGGCCCTGTCACTGTACTCTATATCATATAGACTGCTGAGAGGTGACATGCCTGGCACTCTTGAACCCTGCTTTAATGGAAATGTTGCACATCTGCAAATCAAATAGAAAACTCACTGACTGTAGGGATCTTAACCTAGCCTGCAACAAAAACAGTACATGGTGGAGAGACAGCTATGTCTCCCAGAGATTGTCACTGCTATGGAACAAACTCCCAGTTCACATGAAATTGAGGTCATCAATAACCCTATTTAAGTGTAGCTTGGACAATTGGATGGGAAATTGTAAATTTACCCTGGGAGCTTCACCTGTGTCACTCTTAGACAGGGGCAACTAGTGTTGATCATGGATACACAAATATGGACTACATATCATAGTCAGTAAGGGAACAATGGTACAACTTAGCTAGGATTGAAAAGGCCATAGGGCCATTAGGTTAGTAACCTCCTATGAAACTACGAGGCTATGGTAGTAGCCTCTCATGAACCTATGAAGCTGTGAACCTATCCAAGCCTGCCAACATCTTCTCTCACACATGTCCTGCTGATGTCATGTACTATAAGTTCTGCTGCAGTCTTGCAGAAATCAGGCTTATGCTGTTGCACTTGTGTTATGTACTGTGTTCTGTGGTCTGTGAACTTAGATAGGTAGAGGTTCTATTCTCACTGCAGTCAAGTGTGTGTGTGTGTGTGTGTGTGTGTGTGTGTGTGTGTGTGTGTGTGTGTGTGTGTGTGTGTGTCTGTGTGTGTGTGTTCTCTTGCTTGTATTACAGAGACCCTTTTACCACAGCATGTGGGACACTGTCATCATCATATTCTTAATGCTCAACAGACACTGCTGATGTCATCAACTATATCAGATGCAGTCATCCCACCAGGGCATGGTCAGATACTGGCCTGGAGGCCAGGCAGACATCACCTCACCCTGTACAAGACAGATTACAGTGACATGGCTTTTAATTTATACACATACATCATTGCATGGCTTGTAGGCCCTGTGTTATCTTGCTGAGAAAGTTTTGTGGTCTGTCCAGCTGCTGCATGTGTCTGTTGAGCTACATGCAAAAGAGAGCATTATATGGTATTACTGTTCTGATGAGGTTTGACTATAGTGCTGTCATACAGTTCTAAGATCTGAATATAATGGAGTGACTTATGTTGTGCACCATATGTTTGTCTTGGAAAATCATTAAAGACAGAAGTTTGAAAGTAATGATACACATTTTAGTTTCTAACCTCACAACCCTTACAAGAGCATTCACTATACAGTTGTGGAAGTTTGATGCTGTCAGCTGTCTAACTTTCTAGGGTGGATTCAAGTCACAGGTACAAAGAGCAGTTGAACAACACAAATGCAGATATACTGAGCACTAAAGGTTAGGTATGCATCCTGAGCATCAGACACAGCTTTTGTATCCTTGAATCCAAAAGATAGAGAACAGGGATATGGCACAGTTATCACTTGCACAGGGTGCTGTAGGGGGTCAGGAAGCCTAGGCTGACACAAAAGGTCAGTGATCATGTGCGAGTAAGAAGGAGAAGTTAGACATTGGGATAAAGCAACAAATGGCCAATGAGACAAAATGAATAACTGTTGTTTGTGTGTCTTTAGAGGTCCTCCAGGTGAAATTGGTGTGTGAGTGTCTGCATGAACACAGCCAAACTCTGTGCTTGCTCTATGTCTTGGTCTGTCAGACAAGTGTGAGCCAGTAATGATAGAGGTGGCAGTTCATTGTTGTTGCCTCTGACCATGAGAACTGGCTCTGCCAGGAGTTGCACCGGCACCTCCTCACCCAAGGAGAAATGCAGTGCTTCTACCTGAATGTGACTGATGTCTGCTGGATGAGCTCCCTTCATGGGGGCACCCAGGATCATGACCCTATGGCCTGCCACATCTGGATATGGACAGCACACTCACTTACGCAGCAATGGAAATACTGCCACTATGGGAGCATGATCAGTCACGGCTCCATTGGCTGACAGCAGATTATGTGGCTGACCTACACCCATAAAGATGCCATTCCCCTCCCAGCAGACATTGTATCACAGTCACTGCTCACTTTATGACAGACACCCCTCATTCCAACATGTCATACATCTGATCCAGTGAATCAGCAACATGGTGGAGGCAGTCATGCATGTCACACTGTGCCATATCCACAACCCTGAGCATTTGTGTTCAGCACCTATGGAACATGCTTCTGCCTTCATGACAGCCTTTAACATTTGTTGAGTGCCACAGGACGTGACACCTGCATCAGGTGGAGCAGGGACAACAGGCCCCCTCCAAGCACCTGTATCATCCCCCCTGTGTGGCATCTCACCCACACTTTGGCTATGGCCAGACTCAATAGACACTGAAGCTGCAGTAGCCATACTTCCCTGATCAGTTTCGTCACTCTCTACCTGTCCAATATCTGTGGGCTCAGTGGTGGACTGGGTAGGCGTAGGCCTACTGGCTGTGTCCGATGAAAATGTAGCTGGTGGCTGTTTATCAAACTCTGTGTCAGATCATCCTCTGCACCCTCCAACTGTGCCTCAGTTTGGTCACTATCATCATCACAGTCTGTTGATATGTTGACATCAGGTGGCACAGGGCCCACACTGCCACTGTCATGATCACCTGTGATAAAAAGCAAGAAACACAGGAATACATTAATACCTGCAGTACTATAGTGCAATATATACTAACAAACTAACAGGGATGCCACTATTACAGACAGTACAGCAATACATACAGCAGGCCTGAGATCAAAATCACACAGTACAACATTTCTTTAAATTGGTCAGCAGTACTGACATAAAAATATTTGGCTTACCATCTGCAGAAGATATACTTCACTGTACTCCAGATGGTCCTGGAAGAAATTAAACAACAGGTAAGAGCAACATCATCACAATTAACAATAACACAGGGGGTAATGCATTTACCCTTTTATATGTCAACAAGACTGTGGACAGCTCCAACCTAAGCTTATAAATGTAGCAATCTTCAACCCCCCCAAAAAAAACATGTGACACAGAATTAACTTATTCATCTCAATTGTTTAATTATATAACAGTATTCAACTGTTCAGATAACAAAGCCTACCTAGAAGCTCCTTGCTTGCTGTCTCAAAAGGTTTTGTGCCCACATCCAGTATATGCTGTTCTGCACTCTCCTGGGAGCTGTCTGGATCTCTGATATTGGCTAAGAACTGTTCATTGGGGGTTAGTGGGGGCTCCCTAGTAGGCTCTCCCCTGGTATCTATTTGGTCACAGCCCACTGCAGCTGTTCAGCTGCATGCAGTAGTGATCATGTCAGTGGCCCTGTGGCACACCCGTTCATATCTTCTGCTATGGCTGCCTACGGCATTCACATTTTTGACAATTTGCTGCCATATTTGCATCCAGCATGCCATATCTCCTGTCCCCTTTCCAGGAGAAAATCACCATGCTGATAAAACCCATTCATAATTGCTTGATTTTCTCCATCGGTGAAGTGGGGGTCTATATGGATTGACACACCTGAGTGGCATACTTGCAGGTGTCCTGAAAGACAACAGAAGTATAATACACAGAAGTATCACATAACTACAAAATAACTGTTTCAGATAAAACAGAAAAGTTAGCCAGTCAGTATTACCCAATGGAGAAAAATAAAACAGTCTACAGATGTGAAACACTAAAAGCAGGCAGGATGCAAAACAAGGAGACTAACAAGTGCAACATATCCTTGTTTGTGCCATAACAGTAACTCACCTTTGCTCCTTCCCCATAGGACAGTCCATTCTTGATTGTGCCATAACAGTAACTCTTCTTTGGTTCCCCTCCCACAAAAGAGCAGGCAAATGACCCATTTCTTTTTTTAACAAAACATTTCTGAAATGCTAAACATGCTATCAACAGATCAACGGACCTGTCTTTGAAATATTTGTACATATTTATCACACAGCATTCCATTTTCATGTATTGTCAGTCATGTGTACCTTTGAAATGGCTTGACAAACATGCCCATGCCATCAGTACACTTCTAACTAATGCATACAGATAAAAGGGTAAAAGCCTTTGCTTCACATTATTCTTAACTACATTCCAGTATATGCAGTATGTAGGTGACAAAATGGGAGCACATCTTCTGAAGTTCAGTATTCCGCTGTAGAGAAATATCCTGAAGAAAAAGCATTTTTTGCAGTTTTCTAAACATATACATCTCTCCTCACCATCAGTTCTACTAGCTACACATTTGCCTTTTTATAATAGTGTAGATTATTAATGCATTGCATCTGTCTTTTTCTGTTTCATAGTTGCTAATGCAACATAAGCAGCTAAACTGCATGCTAATCAATCAACCAATCCAACAGGTGGAGCTATTCAACAAGCTATAAAGCATCAATGTAAACTTTTGGAGTACAGACATGGAAAGTCTACACAGACAGAATGTTAGGGGCTGCAGCTGCTTTAATCCATTTGTATATGCTAGAGACTGAAGCCAATGCTGCTGCTGCTGCCAATAGTCCTAGGACAAGAAGGAGAAGAGTTTTCACACCACATTTAACTTATCACAACTTACATGATGTGGAAATTGTAGAGCACTACAGGGCAGACAGAGACACACTACAGGAACTTTGCGACTTCTGCCGCCCTCAGCTCAGAGACAGAGTCAACTAAGGGAACCCATTCCAGTGGAAACTAAGGTATGTATAGTCCTTAGAATATTTGCTACAGGTGCCTCTCAGAGACCAACAGGAGACATGTTGGGGTGTCACAGATATCAGCATCCAGGATCCTCCACCAATTCTTGGATGCTATGCACCAACATGCCAGTGAGCACATATATTTTCCCTGTAGCTCTGAGGACAGTGCCAGAAATATGCAACAGTTCTGCCAGCTAGCACACTACCCTAAAGTACTGTGTGCCATAGATTGCACTCATGTAGAAATTAAGGCACCACCTGGGGAACAGGGTAGGCTCTACAGTAACAGAAAGGGCTGCCACTCTATCAGCTGCCACGTCATGTGTAATTCCAAGCACATTATCCTGAATGTGTGTTCTGGCAACCTTGGCAGTTACCATGTCTCACATATCTGGCACACCTCCCAACTGTACCAGATGTTTGCTAGGGGTGATATCCCACAGTGTCATTTGCTGGGGGATGCAGGCTATGCACTGGAACTGTGGCTCATGACACCCATCAGACATGCACACATACCCATGTATGAGGTACACACTCAAATCAGAAATGTCATAGAACATGTTTGGGCTGCTGAAGTCATAGTTCCATTGCCTAGATACATCTGGGGGAACCCTCCAGTATAATCCAAGGATATGTGGAACTAACTATGTAATTAAAAGAAAGTGGGAAAATACTAGAAAGAGAGCTTTTTAAGGGATCATTCGGAAAGAAAGTATATCTGATTAATTCAATATCAGTAACAACATGTGCATATTAACCTCTTTTTCCCTATTCTACATATCTCTACCTTACTTCTTCTAAACTAAGCACATTTATAATATGTAAATACCACTGTTAGCTAATGTGTGCCTCTTCAACATGTAAAACTAACTTTCAGTCATGTAATATATTATCATTGTTTTCTACGCCTCTTGAATTATCTTGATGTGAATGTTTTAATTTTTTACAGACTAACCTTTATCTTGACATCTACTGCAATGTTATTGTCTCAATACAATATTTCTTATTTTGTATTTTGTATCCTGGGTTGAGACTGTAATTGTTCAGTTGTGTTCAGAGCTTTTCTGTGATCAACAAATGTATTACAATAAATTAATCTGAAACTAACTAACTAAATAGATATTTATGTTTTCTACAGAGGAAAAATACATTATTATATATTGTGTTTAAGGTTTTGAGGGAGTTAAATCTGATTAATTTTTTTTTTGTCATAATACAAAAATTAAAAGAGGACTGGGATGTTAGATCCTTTTGTTCATTTAGTGTTGCTAGAAATTTTATATTTTGGAGAAGATGGGTTAGAAACAATAGACTTGGATGGGTCTACTACAAATGCTTGTATGCTAGTAGCTCACTGCATACTTGTTTGCTGCCACTTGCTGTTAATAGCAAGTGTCCTAACTCCTACTAACCTAAGTCTACTTACCTATTTTGCGATCCCACCTGACCCTTTCAAAATAAATAGTGTTACCAGCACCCTACATCCAACCCTAAAACTTTGGTTCCCAACCCCAAAATGAGTCCTTGCTCAACAACCTTAATCCCAAAACTTCCCTCCTGTTCCCAATACCTAAAGTCCCCGATCACTGCCTAACTCAAAAACTCTATTCCACAGCTCAAAAACTCTATTCCACCTGTGGAAATCAAAAATTTCCAGTTACTGATTAAACTTAAAATTCCACTCCTCCTCCCTGACCCTAAAGTCCAAAATTACTCCCTAAAGCTGAAACGTCCCTCCTACTCCCTAACCCTAGACTCTCTTCCTGCTCCCTAACACTAAAACTTCCCTCTCACTCTCTGAACCTAAATCCCCTACCAATTTCGACATTAAGCGCTAAAAAAAATTTGCACCCCATCCAAGTCCCACTCCATAGCTGTCACAGCTTCCTTAATCAAACTTAAATCACATTCTCTTCGGTGTGTGACAGCTTCATCCTTACCACACAGCCTGCACATCCTGCCCAAGCTCATATTCAAGTTCAGATGTAAGCTGCAACCTGTGCAATCTGGAAGATGCTCAACTCCCTGGCTTTAAATCAGTGCACTTCATTGTTTCAAACTCAAGTCGCTGTAGTACACCCATCTTTGGGAGACAAAATAATGAAAGAAAAAGTAGCAATTTTTTCATGCATAAAAATAAAGGAAGGAAAGAAATTCCAGAAATAATATAAATGACTATCACAAAAAATATTGTTTTATGAAAACTGAGTGGAACGGATAATAGAGAATAAAAAAGAATGGTATAGTGAGATTACAGGACTGTTTTTTTGGTTAATGCATGACAGGAATTGGAAAATAAAAAAAATGTGTTTTTAAATGGCCAAAAGTAATTTTATGCCAAGACTGGTGCTGAATAATTATCAGTTAAAAGGTTAATGACATACAAAAAGAGGAAAACAAATGTTAAGTATTAAAACATTTGCAGTTGATGAACAAACGGGGCATACATTTATAGGCTACAGAAGAGTTAAGCAGTTTTGGAACTTGAATAAGATAGGATTTCTTTTTTTTTTTCAGAATATAATGTTTGAATTATGTACACATGAATATGACTGTGTATGAGATCCTTGATAAAAAGAATGAGAAATATGACTAAAAATACACTAAAAATAGACAAAGTAACATTTGTAAGTTCTTGGCTTCTTTGTAATGGAAGATGTCAGTACATTTTTAATAGAGATGGAATTAATTTATGGCCTTATATCCAATTGTCTACACTGTGCTTGAATAGGGTTATTGAGGAGCTCTGCTTCACATGAATTAGAAGTTTATTCCAGAGGAGATATAACTGTCTCTCTAGCATGTTCTGTCAATGTTACAGGCTAGGTTGAGATCCATGGAGCGAGTGACTCTTGTCCCATTTGGTTTGCAGATGTGCAGCATGTCCGTTAGGGCAGGGTCAGAAACTCATTTGTAGGTTAGGTACAAGTCACCTCTCAGCAGCCTCTAGGATACAGGGTACAGTGACAGGGCTTTTAGTCTTTCCATGTAGGTCATGTTTTGGAGACCCTAAATCTTCTTAGTGAGAAACCTCTGTGGTCTCTCCTGCTGCTGCAGGTGTCTGTTGAGGTACATGCACAAGGGTGAGCTGTACTCTATTAGTGGTGTGATGACGGTCAAGTACAGAGGAGTTATCACATCCTTAGTCTTGGATGTGATGCTCTTAACTTATAAGATGCACGATGTAGAAGGCTTTCCTTACCACTGGGACACATGATGATCAAAATTTAGATTGCTATCAGTCTGTGCTCCCAAATCTTGCACCACAGGGTTTGAGCTTAAGGGGTGCTGTCAATATTGTAATTTGTAGGGACTTCCTCTTTCCCAAAGGAGATAATGTACTTAGTAATAATGACCATCCCTCCTGGCATGTCTAAAGGTCAGTTCCCTGTGCTTTCTCCTAATAACCTGGTAAACTTGGGTATCCTGAGGCAGTGTAGCAACTGCCTCATATATACAGACAACCCTCTCCTCTTACCTCCCAACACTCAGACTTGTGAGAAATGCATGTATATATCCAAACTGGAAGCCATGCACTCTCAAGCCAAGAACAGAATAGCTGGTCAAGAGGAGAAGGTAAAAACCTGCACCGCACCACATTTAACACATAGCCTCCCAGAACACCCACCATTACAGCTCTCACATAAAAACACAAACCACACACCCACCTTTGTGGGTGCTCTCAATAGAAATCTACCCAAACAGCAGAGACCTCCAAGGCAGAAATGCATCTGACCACCACAACACAGCACAAATCACAAGACACATAGCTCACCTACACAGTGTGTCCATCGACCTAAGCCCCTAAGGCAAAACAGCTTGCCTAATACACTAATCATAGGTGACTTGATAGTGAGGCACACTGATGTCCCATTCACTAGGTTGAATAACAAGAAGATAACAGTCAGCTGTCTATCAGGTGCCAGAATCTGACACATAACACATACATACAGGTCAGTCCACAACAAGTACAAGTATGACTCTGTCACTGTCCATGTAGGTGCGAATGACCTGAGATGCACCTTCTTGGACTACATGTAAAGAGACATGGAGGAGCTCTTGGATTATGTGGCCCAGGCAGGTATGACCCTAGCCCTGAGCAGCATCCTACCATAGCCCAGAATGATACCACAGTTCAAGCAGAAAATGATTGACTTCAACAATTGTCTATGTTTCTGGTGTCATTCTAAGGAGATCCAGTATCTGGTTGGGATGACATGATTGACAGACCTTGATGCTTTGGCAGCGATGGCCTGCATCTGTCACCCCTGGGTTTCCGTATACTGGCTAAGGCACTTGCCATCCCTATAGTGCCTTTTTAGGCGATATTCCAAAGACCAAATTACCACCATAACAGCTATAAATAAATGTAATCTGAGGGTCATGCTGCTCAATGCTAGAAGTCTAAATCTCAAGATGCACTTGCTCAAAGCACTCCTTAAAATGGAGAACATTGACATTTGTGCTGTAATGGATACCTGGTTTAAAGCAGCAGAAAGTGCTCCTGTGCTACCAGGCTATAACTCATTTCACACCTTTCAGCCCCAGAACATGGACCGAAGCTCCAAAGGCGGTGGTGTCTCCATATTCATAAAGGATATGCACACCTCTAGACTAGTAACCCAGCATAACACATCTGAGATATGTCAGGTACAACTAACATTGGGTAAGACGGTGATTCAGGTCATAGCCTGCTATAGGTCCCCAACCATGTCCTAAGACTCTCACTCCATGTTCCTAAGCACCCCGGAAACTATTAGGGTTCAACCCAACACTCTCATACTTGGTGACTTCAACTACCCCTCCATCAACTGGGAAAACTACTCATGCACCAATATACTGGTGCAACGCTTCCTGGAATTCATCATTTCCAATGCCCTTGACCAGCTCATTCTTACCCCTACTAGAGGAAGCAACATCCTTGACTTGGTTATTACTAACATGGGCGACTATTGCTCTACAGCAATAGTCAATTCCTCCCTGGTTAGATCTGACCACAAACTAATCACCAGGGAAATCCACCCCCCCCCCACAAAGATAACCACCATGAAAAACTTCTCCAAAGCTGACTTTTGGCTCCTAAAAACAGAAGTGGCTAACTTCACGGCACCCATGTCCATGGAAAATAGATGCATGACTGCCAAATCATACACCGGTGCACTGTACAAACACGTACATAAATGCATGGAACTAGCCATACCCAACAAAACCAAGATGCTCTCCTCCAAAAAAAAGGAAGCCAATCTGGTGGTCCCCTGCCATTATTAAACTGTACAACAGAAGGAAGAAACTGTTGCAGAAAAAGGTGAAGTCCCAAGACTGGAAAATCTCCCTTATTAGCTTCAACAAAAAGTTGAGATCCCTCATCAAAACCTTTAAAACCAGCTATGAAGGCAGAATTGTGGAAGACACTAAAAACAACCACAGAGCCTTCTATAGTCTCCAAGGAAATACCCAGGTTTGCTCAGAGTTACTGCACAATGGTACTTCCTATACTGAGCCAACAGATATTGCCAACATACTGGCTGACAGATTCAGTGCCAGCTTTATCCCTCTCTCCCCCCTAAAGGACCATTCACAATACTGGAGGAATGCCAGGCACCCAGCATTACTGCAGCACAGTTTAAAGCTGCATTGTCCAAGGCCAAGAATACAGCTTCCATGGGACCCGACAATATCCCTGGATGTGTTCTATAAACTACAAAGTGAACTGGCACCACATCTGTGTGCCCTGTTCAATCACAGCCTCACCTCTGGCTTTGTCCCTACTGAATGGCACACTGCTACTGTCATTCCTCTCCATAAAGGGGGAGGGACTACATACCCTGTGACTTATCACCCCATTAGCCTGGTGAGTCTGATATGTAAGCGCATCATCATGGACCTAATTAATAAGGATATAGGGAATTTCCAAACTCTAGATCACACGCAATTTGGTTTTGTGAAATGTAGATCATGCCTGCTCAATCTGGTTGACTTCTTTGAGTCAGTCACCAGAGCTGTGGATGAGGGCAAGGCAATTCATACAGTCTACCTTGATCTGGCCAAGGCCTTTGATACCATTCCCCACTCAGAAGTTATTGATAAACTTACCAAACTAGGCATCAAACCCTATATCACTAGGTGGGTTACAAATTGGCTCACAGATAGACCCCCACAGTGTGAAAGTAGTGGACTGCAGACTGCCGGCCAGTCATGAGTGGAGTCCCACAGGGATTGGTCCTGGGCCCTCTCCTGTTTGACATCTACTTCTCAGAAGTCCAGGCCAAAATGGAGGGACTCTGGGTGACCAAGTTCGCAGACGACTGCAAGCTGAGAGCCATTATTAACTCCCCAAGTGATGTAGACATCCTAGAGAAAGGCCTTACTGAGACCAATGACTGGTGTCAAAACCATGGCCTTAAGCTTAATGCCAAAAAATGAGCCATCATTCCCTTTGGGAAAAACTCAGTTCCTACTAATTACCACATTACACATTATTTGTTTGGCACTGTTAGTTGTATAGAATTTGGGGGGGGGGTTACTGCAATGAAGCTCACTACATTTGACTCCTGCCTTGGCTGTCTTATCATACTTCTGTATCTGTTGTACTACAAACAGGAATATTTTACGATTGTTCCTCCATCCCTTGCACCCACAACCTTTTTATGTTATGGACATAACCTCTCAACTGCACACATGTTAGCAGATTGTTCATAGTTTTGCCTCATACATTTGGTCCATGTTTCATAAAAATCTGGTTTTCTGGCAAAGTAGTTGCAAATCATTAAAGACTGCAGTTAGACAATAATTAAGGACATCTTACTTGCAGACTTCATACCCTGCAGATCTTTCATGACCCATGCACAACCTGTTAGTCCTTCAGCCATGTAAGGTTGTAAAATCAATAGATAGATATTTGTCCTGATTTTCTGGCCTTTGTCCCACCTTTGTTTATGGTTTATGGAAGGTTGTAAAATCAATAGATAGACATTTGTCCTAATTTTCTGGCCTTTGTCCCACCTTTGTTTATGGATTTGTCCAGATTTCCTCTTCTAACAGGTTGAGACATATGGTGAGGCACACATTTGAATTTTAGATGTGTAATCAAACAGTGAATACTGCTAGCTGTCCTAGATGACTGTATCTATACCTTCTGCACCCCCATGTATCTGATCCTGACGTGTTCTCTTTTTGTTGTAGATCATCAATAATGTATAGGCATCTAAGAGCCCCTTTCATTGAACCTGAGAATGATATTATTGTGGAGGCCCTGCAGCAGCATTATGAGATCCTACTGTCCAGGGGGAGGCCCAACAGACAGGAATGGGCTGCATTTTGGGTCAACCTGGTTTGTAATGTAAATGCAGTTGGACACCAAAGCAGGACATATGAGCAGGTGCAATACTGTGCCACTGACATGATCCACGCCGCACACAAAAGAGCAGCGGATGTGGCCAGGGATCATGGTGTCACTGGTTTAGGGCCTGCTTCAGAACTACCATTGTTGGCCACTGAGGAGTTCCTGGTGAACCAAGGTACACATGGCAGCTCCCAGGCATCCATCACACAGTATGTCATGGATGTGGGTGCCACCATTTCAACATCAGAGAAGCATCCAAGTATGCTTAGTAGGATCATCATTGGATTGCTGTAGCATTCAGTGTGTCAGTATGTACATAATTTTAAGTGGGTGTCAGGTTTTATTTTAGGGGGAAAGAGGTTAGCTGCAGTTTAAGTCTCAGGCCAAACTGTGACCAACATATCATTTTACATAGTAGCTACTGTAAATGTCAGATATTGTGACATATTCCCTGTTATAATGTAATATGCGGAGTTGTTTATATTACCTCTCCCTCAAATCTTTTCAGGAAAATCAGGAATTGGATGAGGCCATGATCCTGCTCCTGATAAGCACAACACTGTTTTGTTACACATGTATATTTAGAGAAATGTATATGCTAAGTGTGTTTCCAGGCCTGATGGCTGGATTGATTTAATGTCTGCCTGACTGCCAACTTTACAGATAGATTCTGACTGCACACAGTTTACACTCATACCTATGGTTTGTAGGTGTGTCCACAGTGATAGAATTTTAAGTATTGTCAGGACAGTACATCTTGCCAGATGTGTCAGCTGTGCAAGGGTTTGTCAAAATGTTCACATTGGACATCATTTAGGTATTGATCATGAGATATTTATTTGGAGAGCTTTTATTTGCTGGTAAATACAGATTTAGGTTAGACTACAATGTCCTCATGTCCTACTAGTAGAGCTTAGAGGTTAAAGTCTGTGATACTGACAGCAGTATATACAGCATAACATATATTGCAACATAGTAATGCATAGCATAGTGTTGAGAGTATTAATGTAATGCTGTTCCCTTTGTTTCACAGGTGACCATGGGGGCTTGCTTCTGCCCCCCTTCACAACCTGATGTCAGAGTTTCTTCAGACTCTGATGATGATGGTGGCCAAAGAGAGGCACAGCTGGGGGCTGCAAGGGCTGAATCTGACATAGTTGTTGACATCACTCATCTGCTCTTATTGTCACTGCACAGCCAGTATGTCTACGCATATCCAGTCCCTTTGGCCACAGATATTGGACAGTCAGAGGGTGGGGACATTGAACAGGAGAGTGTGGCTACTCAGGCTGCAGGGAGTGTTGTCACTGGCCATAGCCAAACATTTGGTGAGGTTCCACCAAGGTGGATTGACAGGGGTGCTCATAGGAGGCCTGCTGTCCCTACACCACCTATTGCAGGTGTCTCATCACCTGTCACTCGGTGAATGTTTAGGGCTGTTGTGGAGGCACAGGCATGTTCTGAAAAGTACTCTCACAGAATGCTCAGGGTTATAGATGCAACACAGTCTGACATCCGTGACTGCCTCCACCATGTTGCTGATAGCCTGGAATGGTTGACTGATGCAGTGGCAAGATGTTGGTCCCAGACAGATTACACAATATCAGTCTTGAAATGCATGGTGTCTGTGATGGAATGCCTGGATGGAGTTGAGCGTCAGCCTCATGGACGTAGGTCAGCAACTACATCTGCTGAGAGTCAACATGGCCATACACAATCATGCTCCCATAGTGGCAGTACATCCAGTGCTCCAAATGGGATGTGGCAGACAATAGACTCATGGTCCTGGGCATTCCCGTAGAGGACATGTACCCAGCAGACAGCAGTCACTCTCAGGTAGTAGCACAGCATCTGACCTTGGGCATGGAGGTGCCAGTGCAACTCCTGGCAGAACCAGTTCACATGTTTTGGGAGGAGACGATGAACTGTCAGCTCTACCATGCATGGCTCACATCTGTCCAACATACAGACATGCAGGGCTAGCACTGAGCTTGGCTGTGTTAACACACACATTCACACACCACTGTCAAAAACAGGTCACCTACAGACACTCACACCACATCTCCATGCTCCATCTTGCCTGTATCCCTTCCTGACTCACACACACACACACACACACACACACACACACACACACACACACACACACACACACACACACACATGCATGTCAGCCTATTGGATTAGCTTAGGCCTTCTGCACCCCACACAACACCCTGTGCAAGTGATAATTCCTCTGCCACATCCTTGTCATCTTTCTCATGGATCCAGGGAAATTTGTGTCTGATGTAGAGGGTGACTATCTGCATCACTATGACTTATCATCTATTGTGTATTTTAGCATGCTACTTGTACTGCTCATATACAGACATTGCACAATGCCATTTATAATGAGCCTAGATTCATATTATGTGGTAATGTTACCATGGATCCTGTTGAAATGACTTTGGGGTCACACAATGAAAGGTGTCTCATGGAAATGTCTATGATTATCTTTCAGGATTCTGTAGGAAGCAACTATGCCTACACATGTACAATCAAATCACCAATGTCAGAGCACAGCAGGATTGCCTGTCACCACAGAAGAAAATGTTCAGCAGAAAGGTTAGTAAATATAGTGTCACTGGCACATGGCTTCATATGTGTTTAATGGGCGAATGAAGACAAGGGCTTCTTGAAACTTAGCCATGCATCCCTAAACTGTGACACGGGCTGATACCCTGGAAGAGTGTAAGCAGGGTTTTGGGTGCTGAAACATCTACAGGCTGGGGTGTTGGAGATGAACAATCTCCACTTTATCCATGTCCATTCCAGACATTGGTACTAAACCATGTGTGATTGTCCTGTTCCCCATCCAAATGTGTAACTTGCACTTGTTTTGCATTAGGGTGGAATTTTACTTCACATGGATGGAGAGCCTGTTCCATATAGGGTGTAGTGTCTGGGTTATATACCTGTCACTCCAGCATGTCCCATTTATACCACAGGCAAGGTGTAAGTCTGGAGAACAGGTAAGTATGGTGCTAGTTGTTTTGTGGATATGCAGGAGGTCCACAGTGGGGTCTGAAACCCCCTGCATGGCAGCCATACACCTCCCCTCCAAAGCATGTTGGAGACAGAATACATGGATAGGGCCTTAACACAGTCTCCATATGTCATGTTACACATACTGTGTAGTGGTTTACTGGGAACTTCCGTGGCTGCTACAGTTGATGGATATGCCTGGTTGGTTACATGGCAAAGGTGGCATTGCACTCAATAGGTCTGATGAATGCTGAATACAGTGGAACAATGACTTCCTTGGATTTGGTATACAGGTTGCACTACATGGAATGCTCTATCCAATATTACTGACATGTGTCAGTCAAAGGCTAGATCACTATCGATGTGTTCATAAGTCCCTGACTACTGGGTCAGCTGTAGGCAGTGTGCTGTCAATACAATAGTTCCAATGGCTGGATCACTCCCCAAAGGATAGTTTTGTGCAACTCTTGGCATTTGCTGTTGGTCCATGGCTCTGACAGCAACTATATGTCTGTGTCAACCCCTCCTGGATAATGTTTGTGTCAGTGTGGGATTGGGATGCAACGACAGCTCCTCATTTGCAATCATCAGCAAATTTAGTCAGCCACAGACCACTGACAGTGGCTGCACCTGCATAGAAGTTATTTCCTAAAAGGATCAGTGTGAGGAACAGTTTGTGAGGGAGTCCACCAGTGACTGGCCTCATTGTAGAGGGGACGCCTCACTGTTAATGTCATGGATCCTGTCAGTCAGCCACTTGGCTATCCACCTGCTGACATACTAGTTTGTACCTAAACACTTGGCTTTGTCAACAATGAAATGTCTTGTCAGGCCATGGCAGGTGGCTTATGTCTCTCTCATCCATTGATTTGTTAATCTTATCAAATAGGTCCACCAAGTAGGGTAGCCATGATATGCCCATGATTAAACCAAACTATGTCTGGTCCAGTGTTTCTGGGTGTACTGCATCTGTATTGATCATCTACCAGTGTCTGCAGATGGGCCCCCTTTGTGCAGGAGGATGACTGTTGCTGTTCTCCATTCCTGAAGTGCAGTGCCTGTTTGGTGGCTACAGTGAAATACTAGATCCAGAGGTCCTGAAGAGTCATGTGTGCAACTCCTTATTGGAGGTATTTCTATCATGGTTTTCTAGATAAAATGTACCCGTAACCCAAGGTGTCTGAGTTTGTATGGAGCACTGCCATACACTGTAGGGGAAACTAATATGTACACCCTGTAAACCTAAGGATGGAGTATTTAGGCAGTTATTCTGACTTTAGACACTAATCAAGCAGTGCCTATTGAAAACAGAGAATTATGTTGTGACAACTGCTGAAAAGTGGGGAGTAGCCTGAAATGATACAGAGCTCCTATTTTCTGTCTCTCATCACAAGCAAAACATTACCACCAAGCTCAAGATATGAAGCAGGCTTCAGCCTGTTTGTCGATTCACACACTTGTCCCAGATGATGCAAGGATCTGTAGGCTTGTTGTAGCCTTTTCTGGGAATATGCCTTGATTAGCAACCAAACTAGACATTTGAGTTTTGCATGTATTATGACTTGGGTTCCGAACCTCATAGGATGTGACTGGGTACTCACCTGATGTTGATTAGGAGCACCGCAATATAATGTTGTATGTTAGGTGACATAGATGTCCTAGGTTGATGTGGCAAACTCCACAGCAGCAGTTGTCAATGTTAGGTGGGGGTATCACAGCAAGTCATGGAGCCTGTCCTTCAACAGCATCACGGTGGTGATCTGCGTGACATGGCTGTGAGTCCTACTGCAGAGGAGTGGCCACCTTTGGGCAATGTAGCTGTTCTTACCACATGTTCTAGTTATGTAATACTGTGCATGCATGTTCCCGGAATCCAACACTGTGTTCACATCATGTCACAACTCATCCATTTGCTGTGTGGTTGTTTGACAGACATTGTAGATGTGCAAGGCCAAAGTAATGACTGAATGTTGAACAAGTTTCCTCTACATACAAGGACATCAACATCTTCACTGCAAACATATGATGCATATGACAATGAGTAGGTTGCCAACATGTACACCTCATCTCCAACATCACCCAAACCCACATCACACATGCCTACATATGTGAAGCTCCTTAACTGAAACAGACATGCACACCAGACACCTCACAAACACAGATGCAAGCATGCTACATATAATGCTACCTCTGCAGAACAGTACACATAATAGCTCATGACCACTGTATCACCGCTCAAACCCTTAAGGCAAAACAGTAGATCACACATATTACTCATATGTGATTACATCTTGAGACACTGTGATGTTCCACTCACCAGGCTACATATGGGGAAAGTCACAGTCAGCTGTATGTGAGTTTCCCTATTACACCATATCACACATGCACTCAAATCTATCAACAGCAGGTACTGTTATGACTATGTGATAGTTCCTGTATGTGTGTATGACTTGAGATTTACCTCTCAAGGGTGTACGAAGAGAAAAATGACTGAGCTCTCAGACTATGTGTCTCAGGCAGGTATGCCCTTGGCCTTCAGCTTCATTTTTCCCTCACCTGGGATGATGCCCACATGCAAAAAAATATGGTTGATGTCAATTCTTGGCCTAGTGTCTGGTGTCATTCGAAGGTTATCCACTATCTGTCACCCTGGTATGACATGATCAACTGACCCCGATGTTTTGTCTGACATGGTCTTTATCTGTCACCCATGCAATTTTGGCTACTGGACAAGGCTCTTGTTACCACCATAGTGCCTTTTTTAAGTGGTGTCCCAGGGTCAAAATTCTAATGTAAAAAGCCCATCTACAAACAACCTCAAGGTTATGCTGCTACATGCTAGGAGTGTGAACACGAGACTCCACTTACTGGAAACAGACCTCACCTTGGTAGACACATGTTTCAGGACTGTAGAGAGCAACACAGCCATAACAGTCTGCAGCTCCTTCCACACATGCAGACCTCAAATTCATGCATGCAAAGTATTGGGGTTGGTGTATAAATATTCATTATGGATACATACATATCCAGATTTGTTACATAATATGATTCCCTGGAGACAACTCAGGTGGTATGGCTTTTTTGTAGGCACCTATTCAAGTACATGCCAGCTACAGGAGCCCCTCCATGAATCAGGACACCAACTCTGCTTATTTGTACCTACTTGAGTCTATCAACATACATCCAGACACCATTATATTGGGTGATGTTAAGTAACCACCGACTGGGTATATTAGTCATGCTAAAACTCACCTGCACAAATGTTCCCAACTTCATTAACCACAATGGCCTGGACCAGCTGGTTGACACCCCCACAAGGGGAGCCTACATACTAGATGGGGTACTTATCGATATGGAGGACCACTGCAGCACCCTCACTGTGTGCCCCATCCCTGGTGAGATATGACAACTAATTGGTCTCATTCAACATACATATCACACCTGACACCCCCCCCTTCAGATGATAGAGTAATAGAATTCACCAAAGCAGATTATAACCCCTTATTGGATGGTATCAATAGCTTCACTGCACCCCCCCAGAAGGAACTATCAACTATGCTGAGCTGAACACCAATGCTTTAAAGAAACACCTGTATAACTACATTGAATTTACTGTACCTGATAGGTGCAACACAAGCTCAATATGGAAGACCACACCTGCCTGGTGGATGACTGCTATTAACAGGCTTTACAATAAGAGTGAAACATTGCTCTTTAAGAGTAGGAAAGAGAGAGCCCCCTCAAATGGAAACATTACCTCATCAGCTTGAACAAGCAAGTAAGAGTTGTTGGGCATTCCTCCAAAACAAAATATTGACGCAAATTAACCTCCCCCACAAAGTACAACCACAAGGCATTCTATACTTACATATGTAACCTAAAAGGAAAGGCACAGTTTAGTACCAAACTTGTACTTCATGGTACCACATATACTGGTGCTGTAGACATATCTCATCTTTTGGCTGACTGGGTCTGTGAAAACCTCAGTCCCCTGTCTCAACCACACATACACCATTACATACCTACCATTTGTCCACTACCTTGTATCTCTGAAGAGCATGTTATAACTGGCCTATCTAAGGACAGAAACACAGCAAGTATGGGACTTGATAACATCCCCGGCTGTGCCATATATGGGCTCCAACATGGACTTGTTACACCCTTGGACACTCTTCCCAATCATAGTATAACCGACGGCTTCATCACAGGTGACTAGAAAGCAGGCACGGTTATTCCATTGCACAGATGTGGTGTCTCCACTGACCCCATAAACTATATGCATATCAGCCTCATTATCCATATCTGCAAGGCTATGGGGCAGATCATCATGGACATTATCATGGACATTATCAACTAAAATGTAGGTAACATTCAATTACTTAACACTAATCAGTTTGCATTTGTCAAAGTGACATCATGCCTGTTAATCCTGGTGGATTTCTTTGAGACAGCCACCAAGGATCTGGCTGATGGGAAATCTGTACACACAGTCTACCTGCACTAAGAGATGGCATTTGACACTATACCCCATGCAGGCATCATCGAAGAACAAACCCAACTAGGCTTCAACACTTATATCATTACAGGGGTTGTTAACTGCCTCACTGATACAAGTCATATAGTCCAATGGGGAAGACACCTCCAGTAGCTGACCTGTAACCAGTGGTGTTCCAGAGGCTTCTGTCCTGGGTCTGTTTGATGATGCCTACTAACTGTGAGCAGACATACAATATACATAGTATGGCAACATCCTACATTATGGTGTTACATGGGCAGATGATTGTGGCCAAACACATGGCCTTAAACTCAATGCAAATATATGTATTATCATTCATTTTGGTAAAAGTGATGCTCCTGCCAAGTACCACATAAATAGTGACACTTTAAGTACATATGTCAGGGTGAGAGACCTGGTGACACGTTGACAGCTACCAAAACTTAGATCACCATGTCTACACAGTGGTGAGTAGGTCATTATATCTTTCATATGTCAAACATGAGGGCATTGTCTGCAGTACAAGTAGTTAGTACCTCCATGTACTCTTCCCTCTTCAGGACAATATTTGAGTGTAATGCTCTAAACTAAACATCTGTGGCAACTGGGAAACCACAAATGTTCCTCACAAGGGAGATGCAAGTCTTCAGCATCTGCCCTATGGCGATTGTCTGAAATCACCATCAATTTCATATGTGTCAAACAGAGTATTCAGAGGTGATCTCTGCTTTGCATGTGAGTCAGTCTGTGACCCTGCTTTACTGGACATGCTGCACATGTGTAAGTGAAATGGATAACTAGTTTACTCCCAGTTAAGATCTTAACCTGGTATGTGACTTTTATAAAACCTGCTGGAAGGAGAAAATTGTCTTACAGAGGTTAATACACCTTTGGAACACACTTCCACTTCATGCCCAGCTGAGCACCTCATTGGCCCTTTAAAGATGCAATCTGTATGATTGGATGGGTGAACGTAATTGCACCACATTGGTTCCACCTGTGTACAACCTGGACAGGGGCTGTAGGTGTTGAACATGTTAATAAGGGTAAAAGGTGGCTAGGCATATAAGGGCCCTAGGACCATTAGCCTACTACATTCTAGTGATGCTATAATACCATTGACTGATGTAAAACACTAGTGAACATCCACAATAAGCTGAATGAAGTTAGAAAATTACCAGTACGTAATTATACGTACACAACACTGGACAGCACACACACAAAAAGTGGGCTGGAGTGAGATTAGACCCCCTATAAATCTAGTTTTACACACTACAGATCACAGTACTTATTGCAAATGCCAGAGTTTAAGTCTGACTTTTATATTGCTTTAGGTACTCTTATGGTAGATGACATCAGCAGACCTTGTGGAGAAGAAGACTTTGGAGGCCTGTGTCAAGTGTAAAGGCCAAAAATTGCAGACCCATTGCAGTTTTACATTTGTTTGGAAGGGAGATTCACACACACACACACACACACACACACACACACACACACACACACACACACACACACACACACACACACACACACACACACACACACACACACACACACACACACACACACACACACACACACACACACACACACACACACACACACACACACACACTAATTGGGCTGGAGTGGGTCTGCACTTATTGCACACACCACAGCTTAATTCTGATATTGCAAAGGACTGCAGGTGATGTTATCATAGTGAACATAAAGAAGCTGTGTTTACATGTTGGTAGGGCTGCATAATCACACAACTTCCTACTATAAACTGCAGCTAGTAGCCTCACAGTTAGACAACTGTTTTGTAGTCTACCTATGTGTCAACAGCCTATGTTGAACATATGATTCTGCTTGCATGTGGTTGAGCAGGCCTGTGGCAAAAGTATATTTACCCAGGCAATGAATGGGCACGCAACATAATACATTACACCAGTTGCACAGTTATCGATGTGTGTTTGTTGAAATCAAGCAGACACAGAGGGCTGTAGTGAATGTGGGTGTTCTTGCTGGTGTAGCTATAAACATATGACTTCACAATATATGTATGTATTCCTATACCATGCCATACATGTCAAGGGTTCTGCATGGTCTGTTAGGGAGACGTGGTATGACTCACCACCTTCCAGCTGTTTGCAACTACATAGGTGTGACTCATGGTTATGTGTGTTTCACAGTACATGGTGTTCTGCTGTCACATGCGGTATCATTTACACATGCTGGGTGAAGACTGCCAGAAATGTGCACTTCAGATATCCCAATAGTCCTAAGACTGCAACGCATGTTGGTCTATGAAGTGGCAAATGTCTGTAATTGCATTATCTAATGCTGAGACTTTCCTTGTGTCCCTTCATCCAATGTTTTACATGTCATAATGCAGCTTTACTATTCATGATCTGTGTAGGTATGGAAATACAGGCATACACACTCAAACATATACACAGATATATCTGTTTATAAATCTAGACATATATAAGATATAGCTATTTTTCTAAACAGAAAGCGTGTGGGCCAACAGATATGCACGCTGCTTAACTAAGTGTGTGAGTATGCTCAGTGGCATTTTGGCCTGTTACCACATTGCTTAGCAACTCAAATGGGAAGCACACTGCTGACACCTGAGACTTCCTGTTGCATAAACTGACTCCATCCCACACCTAAGTGTACTCTAGGCTGGGAGTCTAAGTTGATTGGAGAATTTCAATCTGGATCTACCTACATACCCAGTTCCTCAAATTAATCTAGTTTCCATCACTGTGTGCTGCATTTAATAGTCACATTTCTCTTTCTGTCTTCCAAATGTCATATACTTACTTTTCAATGTGTTTAACAGCATCAGATGCTCCTGTAGCCAAGTTGTTGTGCAGACATGCCCAATCTGTAACACATTTAAACAGTATACCCAATCTCAAGCAATCTGCATACAGACTATAGAACAACTGTGATGTGAAAGATGGATTTTCAGACAACTGTAAAGAAATTTGGGGCTTTTACAGAGTCCTGTGGGGCACCCTGACTGTAACAATGAATATCACTAGGCCAATTGCTGTATGATACTTTCTATGTTCTATATTTAAGCCATGCAGCTATCCATCTTCTCTAGACTGCATCAGTACTTAGTTGTTCTGATGTAGTGATCAATGTGTTGTGCATGGGTTTGTCAGTTCCACATGAATCACATCACAACACAATCCTTCATTCACAACTGTTATTATATTGTCATACTACATCATGTTACAGGAGGTACTGGATTTGTTTTCTACATACACATGCTGATATATGTTTATATGTCTCAGCCTTTAGAATGCTGCAACTAAAGTATCCAATAGTAACAATGTACTTATTAAATAAGTCTTAGAACTGTGGTACAGATGCATGTGTAATTAATATGTGAAATAGAATCATATCAGTATAGCACAAACAGAGACAGTCTGTAAAAATATACACATATTGCTACTTTACATGCATACTAATCAGATATGTCAGGACTAGAACCCTAGACACAATCACACAACTTACCTGCCTTGTTCCTTTGAGCCACAGAACCTGGCAGATGAGCAAGGAATCATTCATCACATCATCACCTGCATAAATATGTACTATTCTGAAATTACACATGAAATTTATGTTCAGATTATGCATTACTGTTCTGATGCTGTGTGGCATGCTACCTGTGTGAAAGGTCATACAGTGTAACTTTAGTGTTATGGCAGTTACATGGGGATAGTGCTGTTATGTGGGGTGGAGAAGAAATGCACATGTTCTACCAGGACACACAGTAGTCAATCAGTTTACCTCCCTTTCCAACATGTCTCTTGAATGATGTACCAGTAATCTGTTGCAGTAGGACTGTATGAATATTCCATACATGAGGCCTACTGACTACAAATGCTGACATGTTAGTGGAATGATTGTTGGTAGATCCATGTGGATGTACTGCCTGTCCAAATAGGCCACTATAGTCGCTTGTATATTGTACCTGGTCCATAGCTACAATGACCTAACATAACAATCCACTATAATACTGTGTACATTATGGACTTACCTTGCAAATGCACCAGTTGACAAGATGGTATTTCAGGGCTGACTCTTTATGATCCAAGCAGTACACAGCCAATACACGGATAGGTACAGGATGTGTGATTTGGTTGACATCACTGCTACTATCACTGTATGTGAGTAGGAGTGAGGTGTTAGTCCCTAGGTCCCTAGGTTGTCAGTGAATGTGCTATGCATTGTCTCTTAGCCAAAGCCAGGGCATACTAGGCATGCCTATGTCTGCCTACAGGGACATCAGCAGGGGGTTTCTCCTCTGAGTCCTCCTGTGACTGTGGCTATGGTAACCTAGGCACTAGTGGGGGGCTGTGTATCCCTTCCCTTTGCTGATCCTGCTGCAGCTGTTTCCACAGGATCAGATTGTGTAGCATAGCACATACTGTGAATATCTGTGCACATGTGGCTGGGGTATACTGGAAGGCTCCACCAGATATATTGAAGTACCGAACCGTGTCTTCAGAAGTCCAAACACACACTCTATGATGTTTCTGGTTTGTGTGTGTGACTCATTATGTCATTCTTCTGTGGGTGTATGTGCATTTCTGATGTGTGTCATCATCCATGGTTCGAGGGCGTAGCCGGCGTCCCCCAGTAAATGGCCCTGTGCGATGTTCCCCCAGCAAACATCTGGTACAGCTGTGATGTGTGCCATATATGGGAGATGTGATAACTGCCAGGGTTGCCAGCACGCACACTCATGATAATCCCCTGGGCATTGCACATGACTTGGCAGTTGATGGAGTGGTATCCCTTGTGGTTAACGTAAATTCTACCCTACTCACCAGGTGGTGCCTTGATGTGTACATGAGCACAGTCTATGGCACCCAGTACATCAGGCTAGTATGCTACAAGGTAGAAGTGTTGCATAGTGGTGGCCCTCACCTCAGGGTCAAGGGGAAAAAATATGTACTCACTGACATGTGGGAGCATAGCATCCAGAAATTGGTGGAGTATCCTCGATGTAGATGTCTGTGACACCCCCATCATGTCGCCAGTTGGTCTTTGAAAAGTACTTGTAGCTAGTATCCTAAGGGCTTTGTTTCCACTGGGATGGGCTCTCCTTTGTTGACTGTGGCTTTGAGTTGAGTGCGGCAGAGCTCAAGTGAGCTGTCGTAGTATGTCCCTGTTCACCCTGTAGTTCTCTATGATCTCTAGCTCATGTAGCTCCTGGTAGGATACCCTGGGCCTGAACACTCATCTCCTCCTCGGCCTAAGCCTATGGTCATCAGCACCAGCAGCATTGACTTCAGCCTCTAGTACATACAGATGTAGAATAGCTGCAGCAGCCCCAAGCATTATTCAGTTAAAAATTCCCAAGTCTGTACTCCAGTGGTTCAGAGTACTGAGGGAAAACCAGAATGTAGGGTGTAATCATACTTTATACAGTTGTGGTGTAGGTCCACCATGTGGGATTGACTGATTTGGATGCATGTCAGCTGCTTAGATTATAATTAACATGATTTAAAGGCAGTACTTATTTATGTGCAATGGTGCAACTTAGCATACAAAATTAAATATTCATAATTGAATATTTCCGGTTTTAATTGATACCTTCCTACGGTAACGCAAACACGCACAACTAACACAAAATCTGCTAAAAGTAACTATGACACACCCCCTTGATGTTATCCCCATTCACTGCAACTGTGAACACTGTGCAGGAGCCTTCATGAAAGGGATCTGTGGACATGGTTGCTCATTTTAGCAAGTCAACAAAATCACCTCATTTGCATACATATTTATGCTGACAGCCTGGAAGCTACATTGATCATACCCTTGTGTACCAGGCAACAGCATGACTACCATTATACTGAGCCAATGCAAGGTCCTACAGTACATTTCTGTGAAATACATTTAATTGTTTTTTTTTTACAAATTTTTTTACATTAAGCATGTTTGCACACCACAGCTCATAGTGCAAATAAGTGGAGATGAATAAAAAAAAATAATATTGATTATACGTTTCCCCTTGCATTTTTTTCACATCCACAGTGTATTTCTCCCCAATACTTTTTGTAATATACCTTTTTCATTGGAGCTTTGTCCATATTTCTGGACATTTTCATCACTTAATGTAGACTCCTGTACGCAAAAAATTTCCATGTACACTACAAACACAGACATGGAGTTTACACAGCTGATTTTCTGGTTGTTGGATCACTTCCCTTGCCTAATTTGCATATAATTCACCTGCTTAAGCAGGAATTTGCATTACCCAGATCATTTGCATGCTGCTAAGTAAGGCTTTCTGAATCTCAAATTGTTCGTGCTCATCTCACAGTGATGCATACACGAAAAAAAAACATGTGGGGTTTATTAGATTCCTCCCATGAAGTTATTTTTAGAAGCTTATTGTATTCCCACCTATACTTTAGCAGATTTTTTTCTAATGCTTCTTTTCTCTATTTTGGTATGTCATCCATCCAGGAGATCCAAGAATGATTGTTGGGTATTTCTGCACAGGCAGAGGCCCTGTTTGTTGACTTGCCCGTGACAAGTGCCAAACTGTCTGAACAGGTTACTAAGCAGGTGGGAAGAAATATTCTCAAAAGACCTATGAACTGCATTCTTTAGAGAAAAAGCCAATGGCTAAGAAAGCCAGTAAAAATTCAAGGAATGATTCATCAGCTGCTTTAGGTGCTTTAGGGGAAAAACTCTCATTTCAAATCCATCAGATGACAAGGCTCATCAAACTCCATTTACTTTCAGTGAGGGATGAGGTCAGTAAGTAGATAAGCACTTGGAAGGTTTTATTGAAACCCTTAATTAGTCAGGTAGACCTAGATTATTTAACCTGGTATTTGACTGGGATTTACCTGTTAGTGCAAAGGATCCCTTAAAAGTCCAAGAGGTTAATGAAAACCCTAGCCGCTATGGACTCTCATTCTCTTACTTATCATTATTGACCATGCCACCCAATAAGGCTACGTTAGGCCAGTTGGATATGGCAGGCAGTGTACAGGATCCCTTACATTCTTTCAATACCCATGCTGGTTTGCAGGGGTATGCAATCATCATGCACATCCTGTCATCAGTTACAGAAAAAATCTGCAAAGGAGATTTTATTGATATTTTGTATTTAGTGGACTCAGATTGTATACAGTGGATTTTATATTTGTAAGGCCCTATGGCTAAATATCTTTTGTCTGCTTTAGCATCTTTGGACAGTGCCAGTCAAAAATAAATTAAGCCAAAATCATGGGATGACTGCTTGGTAGGATTTATATATTTTATGGCCATAATTATTGATAAGAATATCTCACATGCTTTGCCACTATTGAACTATTTTCTAATAGTAAGAGATGCACATTCATTGAATAGAGGGATAACATGGTTGCATTATAACTCAAAGCACTGCAAGTTTAAGGCAGTGAAATTCAATTAAAATGGGAAGGGAGGCATACTGATGACGGATATGCCCAGGTTTACACCATTGGATGGAGAAGAATAGGCAACTTCCAAGGCAAAGACTTTTGAGTCTTTAATATAATGATATGTTCATAGTCGTTAAGTAGGTTTTATCATGCTTGTTCACATTGAAGGGAGTTCATCCAGTCTGCAGATGTTGGTTTGAGGAGGGGTTACAAAGTAGGCAAACATGGCAATAATTCTGAGGCTAAAAAGAATAATATACCTTTGAACTCATCTGAAAGGAAGCATTCATCCTTTTGTGGCTTCAGAGGTCCAGTGCCTTTCACAGTTTCCAGTAGTACATTTAGTAATCACTAACTCTTCAATCCTACTATTATAAAACCTTACCCAGATCAAACAGTTGTTTTTGAATTGATTCAAGACTTCACTCATAGTTTTCCCATCAAATCTAGTGCTGCTCCAGATATTTATTTTTCAACTTATGAGAATTTAAAGTCAGTTTGATGAAGGTAGGGAGTTTTTTTAAAGATTCTTTTGGGCAAAGAGGGAACAGAAAGTAAAATTTCTGAGCTCTTTAGCTCTCCTCTACTTGATTCATTAAGAGTTTTCCAATTAAGTCTGGCCCTAAAAAGAAAGATTATGAGTTCAGATTAATTTACAACCTTTCTTTTCTCCAAAGTTCACGAGTTAGTGATTTCATAAATAGAAGTAATGCCAAGGTTCAGTACTCATCCCTGGATGATACCATAAGAATTATTTTTGAATTAAAGGATCCTTGGATGCTAAATTAAATGTGGAATCAAATCTTTGATTACTTGTAAGGAAACAGGATTGGCACCTCCTGGGAATGTGGGTTGAGTGCAGTTATTATCAAAACATGATCATGCCCATGTGTGCCATTTTTGAGAAATTTAGAAAGGCATTACAAATGGTCTGGGAATGCAGAGTCCACAAACAGTGTGCTGTCCATTATTTTGGTGACTTTTTGATTGTGCGGGAAGGGGAATTGGAGTCCTGAGAATGTATGACCATATTCATTGATTTATGACAGCTGTTTGGTGTCCTGATGGCTTACAAGAAAATGGAAGGGCCACTTAAGTCATTAGTCATTTGGGCCTGGAGATGGTTATAGTTTCCTCTTGTTTTAAGCTCCCACAGACTAAGCTGGATAGCTTAAATTTATACATTAATTCTTGTCATTTAAGAAAGCATGAGTTGGTGCAGTAATGAAGTTTGTTAAATTTTGCATCTAGAGCAAAGGTCCTTTTTAAAAACATTTCTAGATCAATGGCAATTTTACTTTAAGGAGGTTGTCAGAAGCAGCATATGGTCAGAGTTAACAGGTGGGTGACATTAAACCTCTGCCTTTGCTCTATTTTTCTGAAGGTTTGTAATTCCCACTAATGCTTTTCAGCTGTTTACAGATGCTTCTGGTAGACTTGGCATGAGGGTCTATTTCAAAGGGAGGTGGCTTTATATACCCCGGCCTTCCTCACAGACTCACGTGAGGAGAAGAGACATCACCTTTGTTGGGTTTATACCTATCTGGGCTATGATAGTGGTGTGGAAAGATGGATTATATAACAAGAGGTTACTATTTTAATCTGACAATCAGGCAGTGATACATGTACTTGCAAAGAAGTCACCCAAGTCACCTTGGTCCGGTCCATTTTGAGATTATTGATTCTTCACATCTTACAGACTAATTTATCTTTTTCTGCTAAACACATTCCAGTGTTTCACCATGTATTAGCTGACTGTCTTTATCAATTACAGGTATCCAAGTTTTGACAGTTGGCACAAGGGGTGGATTACTTGCCCATCCCAATTCCAGCTCATGTTTGGATGATTATAGAGAAATATCCCAGTTTTGTGGCAAAATTCTTGGGCTCCCAACACAAAAAGAGCTTGTCAGAATCTTTTGAAATTAGAGTTGTGCTGGCCACTACATTTACTACCTCAATATTTAGCATCATGCTGGTTCAAGAAAGAGTTGCCCAGCACCATTAAAGTGTACTTTGTAGGTCTTAGTTTGATGTCAAAGGTTATCAGACTCATAGATTTACGAAATACTGGCTAGTAAGCAGGGTAGTTTAAGGCTAGGTCAGAATAAAGAGTTCACTGGATATTCAGTGCCCCATTGTTAAACCTTTGTTAGAAGTTTTATTAAAATGTGCCTATGTGACAGCAGAGAATCATCACATATGCACCATTTGGGCCACTTTCATCACATGGTTATATGCAGGAGCTTTTCACATTAGCAAGTTATTGGGTTCCTTAAATGGGCTCATGTGTCAGTACCTCAGAACATGGTATGAATTCACAGATCTAAAACTGATCAGCCTAGACACAGGTTATTTTAGACAGCTCCCTTAACATTTTACTTCAATCTTTTCATTGGTTCCTTTCTCTTTGTAAGATTTATCTTACATCCTGATAAAATAGTTTAATTTTTTTCCAATGGCGTGCTTACATAAAGCATTAGCAAAACTTGTGCCAAAAAATACCAATAACTAAAATTAAGGCACTAAACATGCCAGCCACTTCAAGGAATACAACTTTATTAGACCAAAAACGAGACCGGGATTACAAAATAAATACACTGTGTTTTCGTGAAAATAACATCAGATGCTCAAACATAGATATAACTGGTCCCCTTTATATATGTTAAACCTTTCTAAACGTGACCTGTCACATACTAAACAATTAATCACAACTAAATGCAATTAAATAAAATAAAATGGAATAAAATGAATAGCCTAAACATTAATATTAAGCTCACCAATCCAAAAACTCTTGCCTTAAAATTATGTAGACTTGTTTTTAAAAATATACCATCAAATCAATAAATTCCAAAGGTAAAAATTTGATCAAGGAATGTAAAAAAATGTAAAAGTATATATAAAAACACTACTGTTTTCCTAACATTGTTAAATACCACCATCTAGTGACAGAAGTGAAAATTGCAAAAATCAAAACAATAACAACTCTGTTTTATTGTCCTATATCTAAAAGTACATTAAATAAAATCTTGTATCCAAAACCAATAAAAACTTCTATAATATTCCCATTAAACAATGACATGAAGGAGTAAAAAACATAAAGATTGTACTGAATAAATTAGGTAAAAGAGTAAGATTACTAAAGTCTAGCTGCCTTAACTTTAAAACATGAGTGAAAGACGTTGTCATTTAAACCTGGGGGTCTATTTGCTTCCAAAATAATCTGTCACTAGACCTCCCAGTATTCTATCCTGGTTTCTCACCAACCACCCTTGGCATCCACAGGAATTTCTTCTAGAATAAAAAAACATTACACAAGTGCAGTTTAGCTCAGAGCATAAATGTTATGATCTGCTAACAAGTTTCACTTGTACTCCATTACTGGAGTCCCTCTGTCTCCAGTGGCAAACTGTAATTCTGAGTAAACCATCTAAACAAAGGATACCCTCAAGTCACCCCAAAATACACTATCTATCTATCTATCTATCTATCTATCTATCTATCTATCTATCTATCTATCTATCTATCTATTTACTTGCCTTCCTAATCTGTCAAATATATGATGAGTATCAGAGCCACATTACAAGATAAGAAGTCCAGTCTTTCCTTGAAGTGAGTTCCCACCCTTTCCAGCTTTCTCTTTCAGTGCACTCCCTTTCAATCTTCCTTCTAGTTTGGATGTTTTACCCATATATATGTAGACAGGAAGTGATAGTCTACACAAGACAAGCTCTGATTAATAAACTATCAGTTCATGTCAACATTCTATAAAACATAATCTCTATAGCAAGAGCTGTTGACAAGACATACACAAGGATGTATCTGGTGTAAAGAATGGTGGGAAACCAGGATAAAGAAAGATATGCAAGAAGAAAAAGACTGAATGATGACGGAAAGTTCTAATCTAATCTAATCAAATCCTAGGTAGGTAAAAGAGGTCCAAAAGGAAGTTAAGGTGTAGTCAGACAATAATGGTCTGATGTCTCCTTAAAAGGAAACAAGGTCAGGCAGAATTTCATGTGAGGCATTGGTGTATGACACGGAAAAATGTTTTCTGGAAATTGTCAATTCACTGTTAGTCAGAAAAGAAACTGACATAATTGTCAATTACCTGCTTGGGAAGGTACTGAAAAGGGAGCCAAGTATAGTAAAAATAATGAAGGCAAATGCTGGTGCTGATTACAAAAAGGTGAGAACATATAGATACTCATGTCCCTTTGTACTTAAAGAAAAGCGAAGTGTGGCAAAGTTAAAAAAATATATATATATATATATATATATATATATATATATATATATATATATATATATATACACACACACACACACACACACACACACACACACACACACACAAAATGTAACAAAAAGGTCATGACTGGACTCTGAGGAAATGGTATAATGAAAGACTAAACGTATAAAGGGAGGATTAATAGATGATTGGTTAGTGGTCAAATAGAGAGGCAAATAGTAAGCACTCACAGTCTTAGCATATCAATTAATCCTGCAGAAGTCATACTATCTCAAAAGGGTAAAAGGGTTATTAGATAATCACAAATTCAGAGAAGTGAAAAAAAGTAAAAAACCTTTGCATTGGGCTTTTTTGTAATGTCAATATATGGCTGCCTTCAATGACAGGAAGAGTGTAGGGTAGGGATACACGACTAATAGATAGAACTGGCATGCTGAACAGGGCCAGGATGAGCATTGTTAAAAATTCGATGCCAGTACCTGCAGATGAAGATTGTTATCAGCATTTTTGCAATCACTGTGGAGGAGATCACATGATATTTTAATGTTGTGATTGAGTTAACAAGAACAAATTAAGGTAAGGAAGAGGGTTAAAGGGAACTCCTATGGCCTTGGGCAGGTAGATAAGTATCAGTAAGAAATAGTCCAGGCTGAGCAGGAAAACTGGATACAATGAGTGCACTAAATAGTCTTGTGAGAAGTACAGTGGCCATGTGGATTACAGCTCATAGATTAAGCCTTCATTGCCTCTAAAATGGAGACTCTTGCAGATGTTTAATAATATTAGCAAAGTTATCTCCACAGGCTTCCCCATCCCACATCCATTTACTTGCCCAAGCATTTTTACTGCAACTTAATTTAGTTGTCTAGAAGATCATTCTTCTGTTATGGTTGTCACATTGTAAATAACGTGACAACCATTTAAACTATCTTTCTTGATTTTTGTCATGAGTATGAAAATATTTTACCTGTTTAGATTTTAACTCTGGCTAATGAATGACAAAAAGAAGATAAGCTTCCTATTATAACCCTTTAACTTTGGGTAGAATTTGATACAGTGTTAACATGTTTATTTTTTTATCTATCTATCTATCTATCTATATATATATATATATATATATATATATATATATATATATATATATATATATCAGAACATGACTGTTTTTCATTCCACTCAAGCTTTTCCTATATTTTCCATGTAATTACTTTGGAGATATGCCTGCATTGTCTTTTTTTCTTCTCTCTCCACCTTGCAAAAGCATATTTGTGTCTATTACTCTTATACATATGTGAGAAATGTAATATTGATTAATTGAAACTACCACTGCTTCCAGTTTACCTGGGATGTTTGTCTTGTTTTAAAAGAACAAATATGAATTCAATTAAAACAGCTTTGGCAAAAGAAAGTCTTTTGAACCTGACAATTTATACTTGCATATATTGTTCTCCTTGGCAAAAATGCTGTTTTAAATTATTTTCTGTGACTACATCCGTCATCATATTCAGTGTTAATGTCTGGTATACCTAGATCTGCAAATTAATAACCTTTTCAAGTAACTTTAAAATAATTGTCTTCATTTAGAATATTCTACTAACATCTTAGTGTATAACATGTTAACACACATGCTAATTGTTGCAAAAAATTAGATCTCACAAAGAAATCAGGATAGTCTCAGTTTTGTCTTCATTGAATATGTAACAAATAAGTACCAAAATGAACCGTTCTTTATAGTATCCAGTGCAATTTTGATAACTCATAAACACTTTCTCTATCTTTACTGAATTTCCTAACACAGATAACACATTTAATTCATTGTCTGATACTCAGAGATACTGTACTTTTTACATGCTGCATATGCATAATATTCAGAAGAAGCAATATCCTCAGTATAGCTCAATTATTGTTACATATCAAAAGTAACCCCAATAATCTGGTGTACATACAACCTTGCAATTAAGTTCTATGTTCATATCCAACAAAAGGACATAAACCTTTGCAATTCTCTGCCTGGTCACATATACAAAATTTATCTCCAGTGTAAGGGAGGGAAGCATGTATGTATGTATGTATGTACGTATGCATGTATGTATGCATACATACACCCCCCCCCACTCTACTCACAACCACTCTAATTTCAAATCTCTCCTCCATTCTTATCTTACCTCAGACTGGGACTGTTCCTGCTCCCTTCCCACCTAAATTACATTGTTGTCTCTTTGAAACCTCTCTTCAATCTCATGTACTATCACCTCTGATCACTAACATTATTTTTAGAACAAACACTAAACATGTATAAACACTTTATGACTTGTACTTTTAATTATATTATCTGTATTACTTTTGACTTTATCTTTATTTCAGCATTTGTGTCATTTAAATGTATACTCCCTGATTTTGTATGTGTATTTTAAATTGTATATTTATGCTTTTGTATACTGTATATTATACACCTTACTTATGTTATATTCTGTTAACTGCTTTTGGAGCTTTTCTCTCTGGGCCTCCATTGAAAATAGGCACTGATTGGCCCAGTGGACTTCCCTGGTCATCAAACTAGAACTAAATAAATAAATATTTGTATTGTATCTCATATCTAATTACCCATGCATGGATTTGCAAATGTCTTTTACTGATAAGGAAACAGAAAATACCCTGCAAAAGTCCTGTTAATCAAATCAAACAGAAAATATTAAGCTTGTATGCTACAAGCAATGTAATGTCTGCATTAACAGCAAAATATCAGTACTGAATTGCATGTCAGCCCTAACCATTTCTGCCCTATTTTTTTGCATTTAAGAAAAATAAGAGGAAGGGATTAAACATGGCCTTTTAAAATAAAGAAACATTAACTGACAGCAAAATTACATTATTTATTTTTTTAAAACAACATGCAGAGAATCCTGTATTTGCATTCATATTAGAAGCTTTGCTAAAACCATTAAACCATCAGGTTAGAATTTACAACTCATTTGACAATTATAACAACATATCTGGAATTCATTATGTTAAGTTAAGACTGTTATAAAAATGTTACTGCATGACTCTTTTAAAAAATTGTAGTGGAAAATGTGTTAATTTGTAACATTTATTTTTTACAAAAGTAAATATTAAAAATTGATGGATGTACATCATTTGATTGCAAGATCATATGATTGAGACCATGAAGGCTGAATCTCAAAGTGCTATACTGTCTTCTCCTTTGGAAACCAGCAGCATGAACAAGAGTGTTTTTTGCAGGATGACAAGCAGTTCTGCACCTGTAACCACCTGAAGATTATAAATACTAACACTGAGTTCACTCCATATTGGGGAAAGGGAAAATACTCCACCCCAAAAAGTACTGGCCTCTGAAAGACAAGCCAGTTATGTTCCTAAACTTGATCCTCTCATTCTCAATCATATGGTCTTGCAATCAAATGACAGAGATCCCAAAAAAGACATAATAAAACCTTAAATCTGTCCCACTGTAAAGCAGACATTGCTCTGCTTCCAAGCAGCCATTAATACCTTTCACATGAGCATCTAAATTTACAGCATATAAGCTGAGTTTCTTGCTGTCTACTGAAAGTGTTTTTCACTGGCACCGTTTGAAATTATGTGAGACGGATGTCTTCCTGATGTGTTAATGTTTGGATTTTATTAGACTGTTACACACAATTCAGTCTTTAATTCAGCTGGGAAGCACAGTTCTGTTATATATATACATACATATATATATATATATATATATATATATATATATATATATATATACATACATATATATATATATATATATATATATATATATAGGTCTACCTGACAACACCGACACATCACAACACCGACAACAAAATCCCCGACACCACATAACCGACAGTTCACAAACACGAAACCTCACATGCCCGACAACGAAATCACTGACACCACATAACCGACAGTTCACAAACACGAAACCTCACATGCCCAACAAACCATAATAACGACAATCAACAAACAAAGCAAATTCCCTGTCCAAAAAGCACACACACAACACAAGCACACCAAAATCCTTACAAACCCACACTAAACCTCACATACACAACTATCTACAACCTTAACCCAGACCCTAACCCTAAGGTCCGTCACTATCGCACACTTACCTAACCCTAACTCACTTAACCCGCCCCTAACCCAAAGACTATCACTACCAAGACACTTACCTAACCCGCGCCCTAACCCTAACTCACTTAACCCGCCCCTAACCCAAAGACTATCACTACCGCACACTTACCTAACCCGTGCCCTAACCCTAACTCACTTAACCCACCCCTATCCCTACAGACCGTCAATATCGCACACTTACCTTAATCGCACACTAACGTCCGTCACTACCGCATACTTACACAGCCTTTTCCCATGTCGGTGTTCTCAGCGTCGGTGTTTTCATCCGTCGGTCTTCTCAGTTGTCGATCTTCTGGTGTCGGTGTTCTCAGTGTCGGCGTTCTGAGCTGTCGACGTTGTCAGCCGGACCCATATATATATATAAAGTATGCAGCGTTATATGACATAGCTTCTGCTGAGAATGAATCTTACCATGTTGTTTAATTTATGAAATTCTTGGGAGGCACAGTTGTTTTAAGACTTTAAACCATGGTCCATATGTATGTGAGTTAGACTTTGCACTGCAAAATGTTAGATTTTAAAGCCTCCTTATCATAACAGTTTATGGCAAGGCACTGTACTGATTGTATGCTAGATCAGTGGTATTAGTGCATTTTCTTTATTTTGTATTAGAAATTCCTGCTATCAGTGGCGGCTGGTGACTTTAAATCAAAGGAGGGCTGCAGGAGACATCTGAATGGGTGGGGTCAAGGGGGAGGGGTGTGGCCAACTAGAAAGGGGAGGAGCTATGCTCAAAACCACAAAAATTACTTTAATTAAATACGCTGCCCTGGGTGGCAATTCATCATTATGAGAGTCCAATCAAGACAAAAATAAGTGTAGAAGAATAAAAATATTTCAATGCATTGGCTGCATGACAGCTTACTTATTATCTAGATGGAAACAAAAGGTTGTGAGGCATGAAAAAATAAATTACTTTTTAAATACATTACTGGAATGCCAGTTAAAATCAAGTATAAGAAAAACCAGAAGCACTCAACTCAAACCACTTCTCCTTGCACTGCAGTTCTAATTATAATTTATATTCAGCTTTATTAAAGTACCAAGTAACATGCTGAAAGTAGAAATCTCTGTGATGCCCCCACTTGTAAAAATGTTTCTTATCCAAAAAAGACCTGCTGCCTGACAACTATCTACTTGTTTCATGGGGAAAACATGATCAAAGTAAAAAATGAAAAGCAAACAAGAAACAAGCTCAAGATACATTGCTTAAAGGATTACTGTACAGGTTATGGACCACACATGATTGTCATTCTGTTTAGTTTATGGGTAAAGTCTGTAGAGATGACTGGAAGTCTCCAACAAGTGTAATGAGCTTTTTAAAATAATGGAATCCTGCCCTTTAATACCAAAGGCTTATACATTATCTAGTCAAGTATTCTCTGCATGGCAACAACAGAAAGGCTTTCAATGTTGGCAATTCTTTAACAGTATGCTTATTAAAGCTTACTTGCATCTTACGATCTCAGACAAGCTTACCTTATGGTCATTAAAGCATTGCTACTTAAACACAGAGCAACAGGCACTTTGAGTAATAAGCATAAATCTGAGTAATAAGCGTAAATCAACAGTACAAAAATATGACAGAAACCAGACCGTTCTGCAAAATCAAGGACAGATGAAAAGCCACTGTAGTACTTGTGTCTACCTTGGATGGGGGGGACACACTGCACATTTACACTGCATAACTACTCCTTGCCTTGCTTGGACACATCCAGAGTCACCACATGGGGGAGTGGGGTGCAACAAGTATGTTACAATTTGAAATGTCTCTAGCTGACTGTGATGGCCCTGACACATTTGTCATACCTGCCAACCTCAGAGCAAGAAATCTGGACAAAGCCATACACAGAAGTGGGACAAAGGCCCAAAAATAAGGACAATTTTTAAATATTGCTCTAATAAACTTAGAAAGATAATAGAATAGGTCTTGCATTAGTATGACATTTCTGAAGGGTATAAAATCTGAAACTCAAATGTCTGTCATTTTCTAACTTCAGTCTTTAGTGATTTGTCACTAATTTGACAAAAAACACAATTTTATGAAAAATGGACCAAAAATGTGATGCAAAAATATAAAATAGCCACACAATACAGCTGGGAACCTGTCAAAGAAGGGACACTTTAATATTAGTACTGCTAACTTGAGCAGCTGACAAAATAAAAGAATCTACATGCATTTCAAGTAATCTATAACTTTGATTATTACAGTTATTTCTTAATTGTAAAACCTCCATGTTTTCTTCCAAAATTGCTATTTTGCGGAGGGATTATTAGGGGGAAGAGCAACATTTTGAGCCAAAATCGAGGACAGTTGAGAGGTTGGCTATGCCTAATTCTATAAAGCAATTTATTTGCATGTACCTCTCAACCTGTTAATGCAGTAAATCTGAACAAGGCCAAATATATTGGGGGAACATATAAACAGTACTAAAAATTGCTCTTGTATAAATTGAGACAATTGATAGAACAGCTCTTACTTTAACATGCATTTTTCTGAAGGTTATGAAGTCTGAAACTCAGTATATCATTATTCAGTGACTTAATTCCTAAATGATTTGCCAGAAAACTACAAATTTTATGAAGAACAAACCAAAAATAAGAAGCAAGAATCTATTCATTCTTTGAAAATCTGGACAGTTGGGAGGTATAGTTCAGCTGGGCCTGTCTGAGTTTGCTGCCATTCCCCCCTGACAAAATCATGGTTGAATGGAGCCTCTGCAGCCATTCCAATGAACCATTACTTGGCTATTTCACTCCATTTACCATAAACACTAATGTGCATACTGCTTTACTTCTATGATGAGTTGGACTTCATTTGAAAGTTTTATTTTGTATTTTACAGCACAAACACTAAGACATCTACTAAACAAACTTGGCATTAAAACTTCTCTGCCCTTGAAACTCACATTCATTGAAACAACATTAAAACCCACATTCAAAGAAAATACATTTTACCCGTGGCAGATAAAAATTAATTCTGGGCTGTTTTCAAATCATAGGCCCCTTGCATATGAAACATACATGTGCTCTTTGATACACCTTCCTATTACTTTGAACATTTTTCCAGTAAACAATGAAACAAAACTGCCCAATTCAGAACACTTCCATCATAAAAGTCTACTCAAACTTCTACAGTCCACTATTATCAGTAAATATGCACAATTCTACAGTCCACCATTATCAGTAAATATGCACAATCTCTGAAGTAGTAAAAAAGTCATCTAAATAATTCCACATTAAATAGATCTGTAATGAAGAGGTTGCTGTTAGCAATCACCTTTATATTTCATGGCTTCATCGAAAAATAATGTGTCTGATGCCCCTGAGGAATAAATTGCCTAAATTACATTAAAAATAAGCTAGTAATATTGCAATAGGAAATGGATGGCAAACTGATAACAGGCTCATAGTTAGTATCTTAACTTTCAGTACGGCAGCATTCACCCCTTATGGGAGTAGAACCAACAACCTTCTGCATCAAAAGAAAGTGCACAACCTGTTGTGCTATTAGCAATGTGAGCCATCTTACCATAAGCAGCACTAAACTTCTCTTCCCCTGCAGCTCTCAGCTCCTTGAAAAATCTACGCAATACTCAACTGCATCTCAACTTGCCAGCACAAGAAGTCTGGAAAAAGCCAAATTTATTGGGGTGGGTCAAAAGGGCAAAAACCAGGGACACATTAAACGTTGCTTGTATAATCTTGGAAAGCTGCTAGAATAAAATGCTGTGTTACCACCATACATTTTACTGCCAAGGTCCCTGTGCAAAAGAGTCAGAACAACATACCACTATGCCAAATCACCTGCTTTGTGAAAGAAAAATGCTGTGTTACCACTACATTTTACTGCCAAGGTCCCTGTGCAAAACAGTCAAGAGCAACATACCACTCGCCAAATCAGCTGCTTTGTGAAAGAGGAAGACTGAAACTTAAATGGCTATCATTTAATGAATTCAGTTCTCACCATAGCTGTCAACCTCTTAGCACAAAACACCTGGACAAACCCAGTAATGAGGGAATACAGCCCTCAAACATATTCAGTGAATTCAGTTCTTGCCATAGCTGTCAACCTTAGCACAAAAAACCTGGACAAAGCCAATAACAGGGTATTACAGTCCCAAACATTAGGACAGATTTCAAATAGTCATCTTATAAACTTAAAAAATTGCTATAATAAAAGGTTGTGCTACCATATATTTATTGCTAGAATAAAAAGTTGTTTTTACTATGTATTTTCTGAAGAATATGAAGTCTGAAATTCAAATGCCTGTCAATTTTACTTCTGACGGAACAAAAACAATTTTCAGCAGAGGCCCAGGGAGAAATACTGTAGACACATGTCTTTGTAAAATGGCAGGACAGCAGAGCAAATCCACACAAACACAGGGATAAGATGCAGACTCCACAAAGAAGGCACCCCCAGCCAAGAATCAAACCAGAAAACCTATAGCTGTGAGGCAACAATACTGCCACTGCACCATCAAATATGTAAGGACACCAGAGCAAATCCACACAAACACTGGGATAAGATTCAGACTCCACACAGAAGCCACCCCAGCCAAGAATCAAACCAGAAAAACCTATAGCTGTGAGGCAACAATACTGCCACTGCACTATCAGATATGTAAGGAAGTAAACATTCAGAAACCTGAAGTCTGAAATTCAAATGCCTGTCAATTTGTTAATCAGGACAGTCTGACTTGGAACAAAAAAAAACTATTCTCAGCAGAGGCCCAGGAAGAAATAATGCAGACATGTCTTTGTAACATGGGAGGACACAAAAGCAAACCCACACAAACACAGGGAGAAGATACAGCCCCCCCCCCACAAAGAAGGCACCCCAGCCAAGAATCAAACCCAAGAACCTGCAACTGTGAGGCAACAATGCTACCACTGCACCATCAAATTTCAAGCATTGCAATATTTAAAAACCACAGATATTAGGAGGAATAGATCAGATCAAATATGAGGCAAAAATCTGCAATTTTTTTTTACAAATGGTGGTGGGTAGGGAATTCAGGTCTTTAACACCTGCATACAAGGTACAGGGTTCAAGCCTGAGGTATTCCCTACCACACCACCATGAGTTTAACCACCAGTATATTGCAACTGGGGCATTTTCACACACACACACACACACACACCTCCAGCGACCATAAACAGCAAATCCCTCCAGCAATACTCACTTACCTGATGATGTATCATGTCTGACCAATCACCAAAATCCACCCGTGACATTGAGCAATCCAGCCAGTGACCAAACCCTGCTACACCTACCTCCTGAATGAGCCCGCGCAATGAAAATCCCGCGAGAGCAGCTCACCTCTTAGTCCTGATTGGATTTGCCTGCTCACCTCTTAGTCCTGATTGGATTTGCCTGCAGCCGATGCAGTCTGGACCTCCTCTTCTGTGCAGTCGTTCCCGCAATGATTCCTGGGTGCATTTGCAGCAAAGATTGCTGGGTACCTGTGTTTCTTTATCCGGACTGCAGTCTGGACTCGTGTTTTTTTTTTTGTTCTTTAGTTTAACAGATTTTTTTTCTTTCTTTTCTATGTGGGAGGGCTGCAGTCCAGCAGTCCGATACAATGAGCCACCCCTGCCTGCTATGCATGTAGCATGGATTGCTTCACTGAACCTGTACTATAATATACAGCTCCTCAGTCATTGCAGGTATACAGTTAGAAAAACACACCATCTATGCATTTTGACAAAATGATGAAATGCTGAACTGGAACCTGTCTTCAGTTTCTTACTCTGACAAAGATATACAATAGTATACCCTATGACCCACTATCCTAGCCTCCTTATTTTCTGACAATCTCTCCATCAAAACATTCCAAGGAATTATTCGAGTGGTTTGTGAAGAATGTTTGTAATAGATCCATTTTCTTTCCTTATTGCCACAACTCCCTTACCATCTACTGCATTATACATTTTGAAGTCAGAGGAGATAAGATTCTAGATTCTCTTAATGAAGCTGGCTCTGCCAATGTAAGTGTGCACAGCACTGTCCATCTTAAAGTAAATTCAATGAGATATAAAATCATTTTGTGGCAGTAACTTATTGCTCCAGAATATATTTAACATCCTAATGAAATACTGTAAAGCAATTCAAAGCAAATCTAAAATGGCAGACTAAACGGCTAATTTTATATACATGAATTGGCTTAGGTGGCACCTTCTGGAGTATTATTTCTGGTCACATCTCACACCTGGTAATTTGATTATGCAATAATTCTTCCTGCCATTATTTAGATTGACAGCTCAGATTTGTCACACCCCTAGAACATGCTCTTTATTTCCAAGCATGTTTCCTATGATCTCATGTAACACTAAGTAATTTCCCCTTACATAAGCAATATGCCATTCATTACAGAATTTGTAATAAAAGCAAGGTCAAAACACAATGACAGAATTTCTCATGTTTGTGTATTTCCCCTAATTCTGTAAAAAAAAAAACAGGTCTATTGCTCTGGAAAGATACAAAAGCAACTTTAGTTTGGCTTAACTTTCCTTAGACGTATCTTCAACAACTATTTATTACATATTCTCAATCTGTCAGAACCCTTTCAAAAACAGAATACATTTATTAATCCGCAGATACACCTTACAGCCAGGCATTAATTCCATCTCTGCAGCAAAGCCAGTTTCACCATTCCTTACAAGCTAAGCATCCAGCTTTTCACTTATTTCCATGGCTTCAATACATTAATGTGATAGTTGTTCTGTTTTATGTCTGTTTGATTAAGCAGATCACTGCATTTATTCTTTCAATCACCTCTAATGGCCCTTGCCACTGAATTAAAAATTTTGATAAACACTGGGTCAATGGATGTCTACGTCCAATCTTTAGTGCAGTTTTCTGGTATTGTAGACAATAAACTCATAACCATTTTAAATCTTACATTATACCTGACCAATATAATCCACGTGTGGCTTCTTAGCACATGACTATGGGCCCATTTAATTATTACTGTCCTATAAGTTTTGGCACTGTTAATTAATCTTGAATAAAATAAATAACATGATGTGGAAACTTGGGGACAGAAAAAAAGAGAGTCGATGTACAAAATGGGGAAGTTTTAAAGCAGGTGACATGAAGGAAGTGACAGGGTAGAAGAAGTAGATTTTTAGATCATACAGCTATACCATCTGTGTTAAGTGATAATGAAGAAATAATAAAGGAAGGAAATGAATAAAATGGTTAACGGAATGCAAGTAAAAAGAAAGAAATGATGGTAAA
>NC_056741.1:1001495587-1001538087 GCF_019279795.1 Protopterus annectens | reverse complement strand
AGGTTGGTGCTACTAAAAGTAAGAGAAAAAGGACATACCATGTTATGATTCTTGCCTATACCAATGAGCTGGTAGTAGAAAATATGCACTTAATTGAAAGGACAGTGATTGATATGGAAAACTTAGTAGAAAGGTAGGTAGTTCTGCATTCAAGAAGCTGGTGCTCATGTCAAGAACTAATATCATTAAAAAGGAGAAGGTTACAAAATTTAACAGGAGATTGGGGAATGGCCTAACACCATTTTTTTTCTATGTTGAAAAATTAATCTAGGTTATTTATTCATAGGATCAATCACTGATGGACTGGTCATAGAGTCTTACTAATCTACAGGGCACTACATATTGTAAATATAGATGTAATCTAAAACAATACTAAAAATGCAAAGGTAATGCTCACTTTACATTAGGGAAAAAATAGAAAAAAATTTATGGCAGTGTTTTACAGGGGGAGACTCCTGCAACCTGTACTCTTGATACCTTTTACCTGTACATTCAGATTCAAAGACTACACAATCATGAAAAAAATCATGAGAAAGAGAAACAATAAACTTATATAAAATTGACTATTCACACTGTCTAAATTAAAATGTTGAAAACACGAGCCTCATTGCAACCACTGAAGGGAATAAAAACAAAGAGCTATTTTGATTAATGATACATGCAAGCAATGGAACTCAAATAGCACTTGCGCTTTCACTCGGATAATACCGAGCGTTATCAAGGTGAAATGATTGATCACCTTGATAAAGCTCGGTATTATCCGAGTGAAAGTGCTTGATTTATATTTGTGTTCAATAAAAGTTCTTTTTACAAACAGTTATCGTTCTGTTATATAGCACGCAGTGTGCTCCAGGTTTATTGGTCACTAATTTTCCTGTATAGCTCTGACATGGACAAGTACCAGAGTAGAAAAGTAGAGCAGATGTATAGCGATCAAATGAAAGAGCAAATGGAAAGAAGTGACAAAAGGAACTGAAGAATATTAAAGCACAAAGTTCGTACTGAGAGCCTTTAGAGATGTTTAAAAATTTGGCAGGGTTGATGACTAAAAATCTCTGACAGCACATTATACACTTTTATTTCAGCATTCTGTATTATATAGGAATTATTGCTAAAAGGAATTGAAAAAAGTCAATTAGAAGAGGGATTTCAGAGGGACACGTCCTATTTGCATATTAGTGATATATCTCACAGTGGGTCAGAAATTAATTTCACTTACATGATAGGATACCGTGTGTGGTGTGATAGGTGATTGCACCTATCATATTGTGTGATAGGTAATTGCAAAGAGCCATAGCAGCTGGTGTTGTCAGTAGACAGATGTAAAAAAAGTACATATCATTTATTTTCAAGGGATGAATGCATTGAAAATGCAGCCTTGCTGTAATGACCTAAGGGCAGAATAATAAAAAAAGGTCTAGTAGACAACTCCAGAACAACCACACTGAGTAAATTGAAATGGCCAGTACAATGCTGTTTAATGAGCTAATGTACGACTATGAATAAGTTTGCAGCCACACCCTTTTTCTGGCACACCAAGCTGTAACATGCATATTTTCTGAGCATCTCCAATAAACATCACTTATTTATAGGAACTATTCCTATTTTTTTGTTGTTGTATGCACTACTCCTGTTTTTTTCACCATGGTTCATTTTCACAGCTACCTGATGTATTATTCACAGTAAAGAGAATGCCATACCATTCCACTCCTGTGAATTTCTTATCAGTATCCTACATTTGGCTATGTTTTCTGTGTGCAACACTGGTAATGCTACATTGCTTCTCTCCACCTTCATAAATTTTACCCCAGCAGTCAACTAGGTTTGCTAAGTTACTACTTTGTAGCCCCTGCATTTTGCTTTTTAGTTTTATTTTTAGCAATTATTTGTTTATTTATTTATTGGATTTGTTAACAAGGGTAAAACTGATAACTTCCGACTAATTTCAGTCTCAGCCAGAGGTCAATAATATGACCATTCATACAGAGTACATAAGATAACAATAACATAAAATGGCACTGAATACAGTACAAAGATTGTGCAGTGATGCTAAGAGTACCACCATACATAATAAATTACACTGATATCAATATGCATTTATGTACAACGCTTGTTTTACATTTAGGAAGATAGAGAAATATATATATATATATATATATATATATATATATATATATATATATATATATATATGATTGGTATATAGAAGTATGAGATGGGAGAACTGAAGTAATGAAAACTAGAAGAATAGTTAGGGCAGGGGAAATGCTAGTTAATTAAACAACAAACAGTTGTTTTCAACTCCTTCATTTTACCTGTTAAGGAAATCATACTGATTTTACAAGGGACATCACATTTTCTATTTATTTTCATTCAAAATTAATTGCATAATAGTTGCGTTGAACAGTAAACTCACTAAATTGGATGATTTTATTTTTTCACTCACTAAAAGTAATGTCTGCCTTTAACATCTGAGAAACATTAATCTTATTTCAAATAGCAGTTTTCCTGTGTAGAAGAAAAGACATCCATAAAAGATACATAATTCCAGAAGATTATGAAATATATATCAGTCTAAGTAATTGCAAGCATAACAAAATGAGAAAATGCATCATTTTCTATAGAAAATTACCAAAGGTAGATGTCATCACAGACATAACAGTGCTTTAATCACATGCTAAATTTTAAATCTCTTTCACCTTCTTTAAAGTGTATTGGTCACTTTTGAAAACATCTTTGTTTTACAACTGCTTTAATTTTCCATTATATCCCTCATCTTATAGTTGTAAATGATTTTGCAAAAATGAAGTTAATAGTGTGTTGTTTGATTTTTTTTTAGTTTCATGGTTTACTCACGTTTTAATAACCCCACCCACACAATGATATCATGGTAGGGAATCGTGTGATGTTTTTCATACTGCTGCAGTGCATCATGGATAAGCAGAAACAGCATACCTATTTGCAGGAAAATATACTTATTTATATTGTGGCTTGACTACTACATAGTCATTGTTAAATTTAAATGTGAGGTGTGCAAGAACTAGCTGGCAAATTAACTTTATAATTAAAAAACTACAGTTGATGCATTTGACATGAATAAACAGTAATTTATAAATTAATTAAGGATGTGAAACATTGTGGATTTGGTCATGGCAAGTATTTTCATCTCAGTAAAAAAACAAATCCAGGAGGCTGTCCTTATCAGCAAAATAAAATGCAAAAATGATTTCCTTTGTGAATGAATGACTCTATAATTTTGTTCTGTATATGGTAAGGAGGTTACATAGGTTCATAGGTTCATACTAGGCTATCTGCCCTAGGGCATTTATAAGCCTAGCCAGAGTGTGTGTGGCTTTCGACACCGCTTGGAATGAGAATACTATGCCCATTTAGGGTTTAGTTTACTGTGCCTCTGTCTAGTAGTGACACAGAGATGAACCCTGGGCTAAACCTACGATCTCCCATCCACTCGTCAAGATTTCTCAGTGAGGGGCTCTGCCTAACATGGACTGGGATTCTGTTCCAGAGCGTAGGGAGCCTCTGGGTTATGAATCTGTCCCTCCAGCACGTCCTATTTATTTCTGTGTTGAGGTTCAAATCTCTCGCTCTCGTGGCTCTGGTCCATTTGGATTTTCTGAGGTGGAGCATGTCCATTAATTCCGGATTGGACATGGCCTTGTACGTCAGGCATAGTTCGCCTCTGAGTAGGCGGTATGCGACTGAATAGAGCTGGAGTTTCTTCAGCCGGGCAGCATATGACATATGTTTGAGACCCTTGATCCTCTTGGTGAGGTACTTTTGGGGTCTTTCTAACTTCTGCAGGTGTCGGGTAAGGTACATCCCAAATGGGGCATTGTACTCAATTATGGGCCTGATAAGGGAAGAGTATAGGGGCACAATGACCTCTCTTGATCTAGATGTGAATCCTTTCATGATAAGGTGGGTAATATAGAAGGTCTTCCTAACCACCTTGGCAATGTGAGTGTCAAATGAGAGGTTACTGTCAACTTGGGTCCCTAGGTCCCTGATTACTTCTTCCGTACTTAATGGATTACCACCTATGTGGTAATTTGTGGGTACTTTGTTTTTCCCAAAGGGTATGACTATACATTTTTTGGTGTTCAATTTAAGGCCATGGCTCTGGCACCAGTTATCCGTTTCTATGAGGCCCTTCTGAAGGATGCTTGTATCCGCTGGAGTATGAATTATGGCACCCAGTTTGCAGTCATCTGCGAACTTTGTCAGCCACAGTCCTCCTATGTTTGCTTGTACCTCGGAAAAATAAATGCCGAACAAGAGGGGTCCCAGGACCGAGCCCTGTGGGACACCACTTGTGACTGGCTTAGAGTCTGACATGACTCCAGCAATTCTGACCTTGTGGGTTCTGTCCTTGAGCCAGTTTGCAACCCATCTTATGACATATGGGTTTACATTTAAGCTGGTAAGCTTGTCTATGATGCCTGAGTGGGGTATTGTGTCGAAGGCTTTTGCAAGATCAAGGTAGGCTGTGTGAACTGCTTTACCCTCATCAATGGCCTTAGTGACTGTTTCAAAAAAGTCGACCAGGTTCAAAAGGCAGGATCTGCCCTTGACAAAGCCGAATTGGGTAGGATCCAGTGTCTGTAGGTCCCCAATGTCTTTGTTTATGAGTTCCATAATGATCCTCTCCATAGCTTTGCAGACCAGGCTCATCAAGCTTATGGGGCGGTAATTTCCAGGGTCCATAGAAGCACCTCCTTTGTGGAGTGGGACCACTGTTACTGTATGCCATTCTTTGGGTATGTATCCTGTAGTAAGGCTAAGATTAAACAGCAGCCTTATGTGTGGGTTTAGTTCCTCTTGGAGTTCATGTAGCATGCAACCCGGGACACCGTCTGGTCCCATTGATGCTGTGTTTTTAGCTTTGGAGAGGGCGGCTCTCACCTGGGCATCTGAGATGTCAGGGAGGCTACACTCTGCTGGGATAGATATTTCTCCTTTTGGGTGGGGGAATTTGCACTGAACCTGTCTGCCAGTATGTTGGCAGTGTCTGTAGGTTCAGTGTATTTTTTGTCATTTTGGACTAACTCTGAGCATATCTGGGAGTTTCCACCCAGGTTTCTAACATAACTAAAGAAGGCCTTGTGATTGTCTTTAGTGTCTTTTGCGATTTTTCTCTCAAAGTTGGCCTTGGATGATTTTATGAGTGATCGTAGTTTTTTGCTAGTACTGATCAGAGATGCCTTCCCTTTTGGGGATTTTGCTCTGTCATGTAGTAGCTTCTTCCTCCTCCTGTTGTAAAGCTTGTTAATGGCTGGGGTCTACCAGACAGGACGCCTGCCTTTGGGGGAATGGGTCTTGGTTTTATTTGGGATTGCATGATCCATGCATTCTTGAAGGTGTCCATAGAAAGCATTTATAAAGGATTCAGCGGTGTGGGCTGTGGTTTCCACTGGCCCAGGGGCCTTGAAGGATACCACTTCAGTCTTAAGAAGTGTGAAGTCAGCTTTTGAGAAATTCTTCACTGTGGTCTTTTGTGCTGGGGGTTGGGGCGAGATGTGGATTTCCAGTGAGATTAATTTATGGTCTGATCTCACCAATGAGGGGTATACTTCTGGTGTGGAGCATTGTGTCTCCATGTTTGTGATGATCAGGTCTAGTATATTATCTCCTCTTGTGCGAGTGGTGACTAGTTGTTCCATCGCATTTGAGTTTATGAATTCTAGGAACCTTTGGGCTAGGGTGTTGGGGCTTGAGTAATGCTCCCAGTCTATGTTTGGGTAGTTGAAGTCTCCCAATATGATGGTATTTGGAGAGACATTCATACTCTCCAGTGTTTTCAGGAAGGCTGAGTGGGGTTCCTGAGTTTGAGAGGGTGGTCTGTAGCATGCTACAAACTGTAGGGCAGTTTTGCCTACGGTTAGTTGCAACTGGATGCTCTCCGATGCTTCGTGCATTGCCACTAACCTGGAGGTGTGGGTATCTTTGATGAATATGGATACTCCCCCCTCCTTTTGTGGTTCGGTCCAAGTTTTGAGGCCGAAAAGCATGATATGAGGTATAACCTGGTAGTGCTGGGGTGCTCTCAGGAGCCTTGAACCAGGTTTCAGTCACTGCACAGACATCAATGTTCTCCATACTGAGGAGGGCTTCGAGAGCGTGCATCTTGAGGTTTAGTCTTCTGGCGTTGAGCATCCACTTTGAATAGTTTGTTGTCTATACTTTCTTCAAAATATGAACAATTCAATTTAAAGAAGGTATTGCATGTTTATTATGCTAAAAACTCCTTCCACCTAAGGACATTTAGCATATTATCTCTATAAGATGTTAAAATAATTTCAGCACTGCTAACCAATACAGTTCTAGAAGCAATCTTGCTTCAGTAATGAATACTTCTGGGAGAAGTGAAAGTTGTCAAACACATTTCTTAAATGTTTTGGACATAGTTGTGAGATGCTTGGCTGTATTTTTCATTAAAATGCTATTTGCTTATGTATCTCTCAACTGTCCATATTTTCACAGAATGTCCAGATTTTTGCCTAATATTTTTGGTCTGTTCTCCACAAAATATTTAAAATCTGTTCCTATTTTTGGGCCTTTCTTTCCTCATTATTTTTGGCTTTATCCTGATTTCCTGTGGTAAGAGACTAAGAGGCACATTTGGTTGTCATTTTTAGAGGAGAGCTAAACTGGCATTTGCTATATGAACTTCTCTGCATTTAAGTGGAGTTTGATATACTTTCAACTCATTCCAGTATGGAAAAGCTATGAAAAATTAAAAAAATGAGGACTTACCTACATAGTTCCCTTGTCAGATAGCCTTTTTCTCAAAGTTACTTTCCATGTATCATATGCACATAGATTTTAATGCTGATAAAAATGCCACGACTAAGCTATTTTTCCAGGTTTTTGTTTGATAAGGTGCAGCTCTTACTTCTCTAGCAGCTTATTCAAGTCCCAGCCTTCCAATCTCTCAAGGATATACTTATGTCTGTCCCAGTTGCTCTAAAATCATAACTGCTTTGATCATTAACTGCTTTGATATAGGTTGGTTCAATTATCCAGCAACCAACTCATGAAATAATACTTCCTTATATCTCTGCCAAACTTGTATCCAAAAATTGGCATCCCTTGCTCTTATGCAATCCTTTGAGATATGGTGATACTGGACTGCATGAATCCTCTTGATGTAACTGACATGTCTATCCCACTCCCACCCTCATGCAAATATACTTGTTTCAACCTTTTTAGCTTATCTTTATACAGCTGTTGATACTTCCCCTGCACCCCTGCACTACACTGGTCTGTTCAAATACTCAGTTAACAGGAAGTGACAAATAATTGCACTTCCTGCACTAATTACATGAAATGTTGCAGTTCTCATTGAGGCCATCTAGCCTAAATGCATCTAAATTCAACTGCCATAAAAGTTCACTACACTCCTATCTGAAACTGCCCTTGTACACCACTGACTTTGAATCACAAGTAATCCTCTGCTTAATGTTGTATTTTTATTCCTAACTATAAAGGAATTTCCAGTTCTCATCACTTTACATATGTTGCAGCATCCACATTTATATGTACCTCTAGCTCTTATGTGACCACACGTGTTAGTAGTATGCTGTAAAAGTTCTTTCAAATTATTACTTCTCCTGTAAAGGGCTGACCTAACTTGTCACTCAGTTAACGGAATTAATAACTAGTGGCCAGTTTTTAAGATAATGGCCCAAATTCCTATTAGATTGATCAAGTAGTGGTTTATACAACCCTTTTGTTCTTTTAGTGTCAACTTCATTTATAAGCCCTTCTAAAGAGGGGACAGGGTATCGCGGTTTATAAACATACCTTTCAAAATTGGCACTCAGCTTTAAAATCGCTGTAAGTGCTACACATCCTGCCTGCATTCCAGTTGTCCTTTGACAATGATTTTTTCTGCCTAGGTGGATGTAGACTAGTGTAGTGCAGGAAAGAGTGGCAGTACGTCTGTTTCCTGAAAATGCCAGACAAATAAATCTCTTCATCTACTTCTTTAGTTAGTCTCACGTCCAAGTAGTCTGTTTCTATTGTTGAAAACCTACTTTTAACCTTTAAAAGGATAAATATGTGTCGCCAAAAACACTAGTGTAATATTTTATCTTCTGCATTACAGTTTCATTAGATAGTATATAAAGGTTTTCACACTGGCTCTGCACCATCTATTCCACATTTTAAGAAAATTTATGTCAAAAAAAAAAAGTTTGATGACAGTACTATGCACCACAGTTCAGTTACAACGTCTGTTGCATTTAAGTCTTTGATTGAATATTCAACTGCCTCATTGTGAGGGATGGATGTATATAGATCAATGACATCCACAATCAAAAAGTTACACTCAAGGTCAAACTTAATACTGTTGATATCACGAACAGAGTCTTTGCAAATAGTAGGTATTTTCTTTACATATTTTGATAGAAAGTCAACTAGCGTTTTTAACCCTCCTACACAACAAAATTTATTACTATTTGAACAAATGTGTGAATTAGATATAAGACATCTGTTTTCTACAAAAAATCAAGTAGTACTTTGAATGAGATGAATATTTCACTTGCACCACTGAATGGCTAAAAACATCTGTTGTCAGGTTTTGAAACCTGACCTTGGTAGTGTCGACAACGTTCAATACATCAAAAAAATGTTGCAAGTGTTATCATCTGATGCCTATGTTACTTCTTCCTAGCAGGCAAAATAGACTTAGAGACATACAACTATATTGACATCATTCAGCCAAAGTTGCCTGTAATACCTACTATTTGCAAAGAGAGTCAGATGTCATTGGTGCACCAATGATTCACTATATAGGTAATATGTGTTTTTTGTACTGTATTTGGTCATTGTTGTAGGAATGGCCATTTGACTATAATTCCTAGGGTTCATTGGTGTTAACAACGGTTCCAAGTATGTAATAGTTAATCATGGTTGTACACCAGTAACAACAATGTGTTTTCACTCATAAATGGTTCCTACAGTCGCTTATTTCAGTGTTTTTATCATTATGTATATTTATGTTTCACTTACCTTCTTGACTGATTTTTTGTTACTCTCTTAACTTTGGGTCATTTGATATGATTACCCCTTCCCTCCAATTTCCCCAAGATTCTGCTTTCCAGATTCCTAATAAGGAGCTCAAATTACCAAGTTATAGATTATTCCCTCTTCTCTCCCTTTATATGCCTTGTTTTGTATCAAGCACATTGATATTAGAAAAAAAAAACAACTTATATTTATGGGCCTTCTTCGGGATCATGTGTAATATGATACCAAAAAGAACTAGTTGTCATGCTTTCATTAGAATTAATTAATTCAGTTGAGCTCTTGAAATGAGACATTAAACCAAGATCTAAACTGCCTGAGTGGGGGTTAGCTAATGTTAATGTAGAAGAGCCAATGGCACATAATAAAAAGAGCACACTGCTTTCAAGGACTTCTGGCAAAAATTACCCTTGTTCAGTATAAAGAGCACAATTTGTACCAAACGAAAATAGATGAGAACTAATCAAATCAACCAAAAGTTAACAAACTCTTTGTGCCTTTCTGTGTACCTACTGTTTTACCAATGCTGCTGTCCTATTCCAAGCTGGACTACTTTAATGTTGTATAAGGTACTTGTTCAAATGCCTTGCTAAAGTCTAAATAGACTATATCCATTTCTTTATTCTGATGTAATACATTGGTCACCCAAAGAAGTAATTAATTTTTGTCTAACTTCCTCCTACACCCCTCCTTTTCCTGTTGCCCTGCATCCTGTGCCTCACATGTTTTCGTAAGTATTAAAACTGTATTTAAGTGCGATTTGGTTTACCTTCAAAAAATGCACCAGTCCTAGTCAGTTTACTCATTTAACTAATATATAAAAACAAGAACCAGTTATGTACTTTTTGTATAATCAGAACCCTATCCTCCTCCAATGATTTATTTAAAAGCTTAGTCGTATTATTAGCTTACTTTGAGATATCTGAGTAGCAAGATATCCCATTGTTTGTGCACCCCTAGATTTTTTTTAATTCTTTCAAGATTCTTCCTGAACAAAAGCATACTGACCAGCATCCCTTTCAGTTTCTTTTATTATTACTGGCCAGTCTAAGTAAAAACCCACCTTAATTTTCTTCATGCCCATTTCTTCATTTTAATGTATGAATATGAGACAATTACTTGTTTAGTAGCCTTACATTTTTGGAATGTTTACATCCCAGTTCTACTATCCATTATTTTTAGTGTTAATATCTTTTTCACTTCCTTAATCATTACTCATTCCTCTCAAGAGTATGACAGGCTCCTGGATTTATTTAACTTCCATGCAGGACTAGTTTAGTCCTGCATGGAAGCACCCGTTTAGGAGTAGGACGGCAGTGCACCATGCATAGTAATGAAGGCATGCTGGCCGAGCTCCTAGGCTTACATGGAGCATGTACAAGTGCAGAGAGCATGTCTGAGAGCAGAGCTCTCAGAATAAACATGCCTCTGCAATGTCAAGCAGCAGAATCTGTTAAGAAATGAGCGAGATCGCTCACAGGTGTCCTCATATCCTCACCAACAGACCCTCACGTGTACAACAGCAACAGGACATATAAATTAAAAGAAGAAACCCATCTATATCTTTTAAAACACCGATTAAAGCTAACTGTAAGCACGCAGGTGTGCCCATCACTTAGCTATGGTTAATGTAGCTGAAATAGCAAAACAAGGATAAAAAGCAGGATATGTGCAAATGAAGCAGTACAGCAATATTATAGTGGGCAGAGTTTTTGCCTCATGAGCAGTCAATCCTGGTTCAAGTCCCACTGCAGTACATTCCATTTTCATGTCAAATCACTGTTAAGATCAATATATTTAGTTGTATAACCTAATAAATAACATATATGTGTGAACTGGAGTAGTAAGCAGTGTAATGAATGATAACCCCATACACTTACCAAATCTACCAACTCCCCAAGAACCAGTAGACTATCACTGCTGAAAATAGAGCAGTAGTAAGGATAAATAAGCATGAGTAAGCAGGTGCAAGTCTGTTTGCATGACGGAAAGCAGTGCTTACACAGAGGAAGCAATAGTGAGGCTAACCATGTGTAAGTGGATGTCACTGGAAGTTAGCAGTGCTTACCATCGCGCAAACACGCTGACAGTTGCAGAAAAGTGCTTCAACCACTCTGTATCCAATGGGCCTCGTTCTGACCAGCAACAAACTAAACAGTCCCTGCAAGACTTGAACCTAGGAGCCTGCACACCATAGACAATGTGATTTGCCACTAAGCCACCACAGATATACATAACCCTGACGTTTCCACAAACATAGTATCCAGCAATACCATTCAACATTACAGGACATGTAGCTAAATATGTAGATGTATGTGTGTGTGTAAATATATCTATAACTAAATAGCTATATACCTCTTCCTCTCCGTATTACATATGTATACATATATAGACATACATATATATAAATATCCACATATAGATATATAGATATGCAAACAGCCATACATCTATATGTTGTTAGATTTATATACAGCAATATATACATATATATATATATATATATATATATATATATATATATATATATATATATATACATATGTGTGTGTGTGTGTGTGTGTGTGTGTGTGTGTGTATATATACATAGATATATATCTATGATATGAGACAGCACATAAGAATGACATATGTGACCACAGGCACCGCCAATGGGGATGAGGGGTCTTGATCAACATACGTGTTACACGTACCAATATCACCCCCACAGCCAAACAGGTGAAACATACAAATAAAAACACAAAGTAAACAAACAACTGCTTCCCAAACCACAGGCAGGATACTACCAGTGGGAGAAACATTGTGGACCCGCTAAATCTAATCTAGAAACAAAGACAGGAACCCAAAAATTATAGGATTTTTGGATTCCTGGCATTACACCGATTCGTCAAGGCAGGGCACGTATGTTCTTAGACTACAAGGTTGGAAAAGCCTGATGATCCATGGGTCGAGACAACATACATGATGGGTCCTGAGAAGTGGAGAGTGGGCAGTGTGTAGTGGTGTGGCTAGACCCAACCTGCACCCAGAGAAAGGATGATTGCTGTGGAAAGGGAGTGGGTGAGGGGGACGATGGGTATGATATTATGGGTTGAGGTGTGCCGGTATTGGATGGAGCGGTTCTAATTGGACCACCTCGTGGATGTAAGCAATAGTGTGAATTGGGCAGAACATTCGCCTAACGAGCAGGCATTCCCGGTTTGAGTCCCACTGCAGCACAGTCTATTTTACATGGCAAAGCACGTTATAACCACTGTTGTTTCAGCAAAACCCACTAAATAACACATATGTATGAACTAGAGTACTGCAGGGAATGCACGTGAAGTGTCAGTGTCATACTGAATAAGGCACTAATAAGCAGGTTTAAGCACAAATAAGACGTTGTAAGCCTATGTAAGCACTAGTAAGCATGTTTAAGTGCATCTGCACAGGGGTAAGCATTGCCTACACAGATTAAGCAATATGGAAGCTAACTGAATAGAAGAAAGTGTGACCAGAAGTTAACAGTGCTTACCTCCACGCAAACGCGCACACCCCCACTTACAAATGCTTTAAAGTGCCTTGATCACTCTGTATCCAATGGCCCATGTTCTGCCCAGCAACAAAATAACCAGCAGCTGCAAGGCTCAAACCCTGGACCCTGCTCACCAAACACAAAGTGATTTACCACTAAGCTATATCTATAACAAAATAGATATATACCTCTCCCACTCTGTATTACATATGTATATATATATATATATATATATATATATATATATATATATATATATATATATATATATATATATATATACAGATAGATAGGTTCATAGGTAAGTACTAGGCATTTATAAGCCTAGCCAGAATGTGTTGGCTTTCGCCACTCCCTTAGATTAGTTCTCTGTGCTTCTGTCCAGCAGAGCCATTAGTTCCCTGTGACACTGTCCAGCAGAGCCACTGCAGTAATCCCCGGGGTAAATTTTCTGTTTCCCATCCACCTGTCAAGGTTTCTCTTGAAGAGTGTTAGTGAGGGGCTCTGCCTGATGTATATTGGAATCCTGTTCCAAAGCATGGGGAGTCTCTGGGATAGGAATATATCCATCCAGCATGTCCTATTTATCATTGTGGTGAGGTTTATATCTCTAGAGCGTGTGGCTCTCCAGGATTTCTTTTTTTTTTAGGTGGAGCATGTCCATCAATTCTGGGTTGGACATGGCCTTGTATGTCAGGTAGAGATCACCTCTGAGTAAGCTGTATGCAACCGAGTACAGCTGGAGTTTCTTGAGTCGGATTGCATAGGGCATCTGTTTGAGGCCAGTAATCCTCTTGGTGAGGTACTTTTGTGGTCTTTCCAGCTGTTGCAGGTGTCTTGTAAGGTACATCCCAAATGGGGCGTTGTATACTATGATGGGTCTAATGAGTGATGAGTAGAGAGGCACAATAACCTCTTTTGTTCTAGATGCGAACCTTCTTGTGATAAGGTGGGCCACATAGAAGGATTTTCTAACCACCTTGGCAATATGATTATCAAAGGAGAGATTACTATCTACTTGGGTCCCCAGAACCCTTATTACATTTTGTGTATTTAGGGGACTACCACCTATGTGGTAGTTTGCAGGTACTTTGTTTTTTTCCAAAGGGGATGACTATGCACTTTTTGGCATTTAGATTGAGGCCATGATTTTGACACCAGGTATCCATCTCAGTGAGACCCAGCTGGAGGGTGTCTGTATCAGCTGGAGAATCAATTATGGCCCTTAGTTTGCAGTCATCTGCAAACTTGGTCAGCCATAGTCCTCCTATGCTTGCCTGTACCTCTGAGAGGTATATATTGAACAGGAAGGGTCCTAGGACTGAGCCCTGGGGGACGCCACTTGCAACCGGTTTAGAGTTGGATGTAGAGCCTGCAACTCTCACCATGTGGGTTCTATCCATGAGCCAGTTGGCAACCCATCTCATGACGTAAGAGTTTATGTTCAAGCTGGTGAGCTTGTCTATAATACTAGAATGGGGAATGGTGTTGAAAGCCTTTGCAAGGTCCAGGTAGGCTGTGTGGACCTCCTTTCCCTCATCTAATGCCTTGGTAACTGTCTCAAGGAAGTCCACCAGGTTTAGGAGGCATGATCTGCCCTTAACAAAGCCAAATTGGGTAGGATCCAAGATTTGGAGGTTCCCAATGTCTCTATTAATGAGTTCCATGATGATGTGTTCCATAGCCTTGCAGACCAGGCTAGTCAGGCTTATAGGGCGATAGTTCCCGGGGTCTGTTGTGGCTCCACCTTTGAGGAGCAGATAACTGTTGCTTTGTGCCACTCTGTGGGTATGTAGCCTATAGAGAGGCTGAGTTTAAACAGTGTGTTTAAGTGAGGGGTTAGTTCATTTTGGAGCTCTTGTAAGACACAGCCTGGGACACCGTCCAGTCCCCTTGAAGCTGTGTTTTTGGCTTTGGATAGGGCTGTTTTAACCTGTGTGTTGGTGATTGATGGAGCCCTACATTCTTCTGGCATGGTTATGGGCCCTTTAGGGGGTGAGAGGGGGGTGAAGTTTGCACTAAACCTGTCTGCCAGAATGTTGGCAATATCAGTCAGAGCAGATCTGAGAGTTTCCACTTAGGTTCTTGACATAGCTAAAGAACGCTTTGTGGTTATCTTTGGAGTCACTGGCAATTTTTCTTTCGAAACTAGCCTTGGATGATTTAATGAGGGATTGTAATTTCTTGCTGATAGTGATCAGGGATGTCTTTCCTTCTTGGGATTTTATTTTTTTCTGTACTAGTTTCCTCCTTCTGTTGTATAGCTTGTTTATGGCAGGGGTCCACCAGACTGGTTTCCTTTTCTTGGATGAGTGAATCTTGGTTTTACTTGGGATAGCATGATCCATGCATTCCTGCAGATGCTCATAGAGTGCCTTTGTAAAGGTTTCAGCAGCTTGGACTGCATTGTCCTTTAGCATGGGGGCTGTGAACCTTTTCACCTGTCTTAAGTAAGGTGGAGTTTGCTTTTGAAAAGTTTTTCATGGTGGTTTCCTTGATTGGGGGTGGGGGTGGAATGTGGATATCCAGAGTGATTAGTCTATGGTCTGATCTAACCAGCAAGGGGTTGTCCTCAGGTGTGGAACACCGGTCGCCCATGTTGGTTATGACCAGGTCCAATATGTTGTTTCCCTCTGGTAAGAGTGTTGACCAGTTGATCCAGGGTGTTCAAGTTTATAAATTCTAGCATTGGGCAAGGGATTTAGTACTTGAGTAGTTCTCCCAGTTGATGTTTGGGTAATTGAAATCACCCAGTATTGGGGTGTTTGGTAGGACCTTCATATTTAACAGTGTCTCCAGAAATGCAGAATGGGGGTCCTGGGCCATGGTGGGTGATCTGTAGCAAGCTTCAATTTGGATGGCAGTTTTGCCCATTGTTAGTTGCACATGGATGATCTCTGATGCATTGTGCTGTGCCACTAACTTGGAGTTGTGGATATCCTTGATGAATATGGATACACACCCGCCTTTTGTGTTTTGGTCCTGGTTCTGTGGCCGAAAGGTATGGTATGAGTTATAGCCTATTATACCATGACCCCCCCATTAATATTCCAAAACGTGCACGCTGATTGGTCAGCGTGCACGTTGTAAATCAACTTATACTAATGGAAAAAGGTCCGGTCGCCCGGACTTTTTCCATTAGTATAAGTCTTTTTTTAAAACACTGTCTCGCTATGTTAAAGGAGTTTAACATAGTGAGATAGCTTTAGAAAAAGCAACGGAGATTTCCGTTGCTTTTTTTAAAGCTGTCTCACTATGTTAAACTCCTTTAACATAGCGACAAAGTGTGTAAAAAGCAATGGAGATCTTGCTTTCTCTGTTGCTTTTTTTTTAAAACCTGTCTCGCTATGTTAAATTGGTTTAACATAGCGAGACAGCTTTAAAATAAGCAACGGAGATCTCCATTGCTTATTTTAAAGCTGTCTCGCTATGTTAAACCCATTTAATATAGCAAAACAGTTTGTAAAAAGCAACGGAGATCTTGCTTTCTCCATTGCTTGTTTCAAAACTGTCTCGCTATGTTAAATGGGTTTGACATAGCGAGACAGCTTTAAAATAAGCAACGGAGATTCTCTCTTGCTTATTTTAAAGCTGTCTCGCTATGTTAAACCCATTTAACATAGCGAAACAGTAAAAAGCAACAGAGATCTTGCTTTCTCCATTGCTTTTGCCCACAGCTCTGATGTACTGCGTGGGCATACGCATGCGCAGTACATCAGAACTGCCGCGGAATACCAGACAGCTGCGGAAGGGCAGCAAGGAGGCATTATACAATGCCATTATTTAAGAAAATTAATTATTTTTTTTCTTAAATAATGTCATTGTATAATAGCAATAACCCACTTCTGGGTGTGGGTAATGCTGGATTTACCCACGGTTGGCTTTGTTTGGTCCCTCGGGCTTCGCCCTCGTGACCAAACCACACCAACCTTGGGTAAATCCAGCATTACCCACACCCAGGCGTGGGTTATTGCTATAGTAGTGCTGGGGTGCTCTCAGGAGCCTTAAACCAGATTTCTGTTACTGCACAGATTGTCGATGTTCTCCATACTGAGGAGTGCCTCGAGTACATGCATTTTGAGGTTTAGACTTCTGGCGTTGAGTAGCATTACTCACAGTTTTTGGTTACTTGTGCTATTTATTGTGATGGGTTTGTCTTTTGAGCCTTGCCTAAAAAAGGCACTATGGGGGCAGCAAGAGCCTTGGCCAGTATTCGAAAGCCTAAGGGGGACAGGTGCAAGCCATCTCTTGTGAAGCAACGTGGCTTGGCAAGCATGTTATCCCAGGCAGACAGATACTGGATCCCCTTTGAATGACACCAGAAACTTAGCCAATTGTTGAAAGTGATCATTTTTTCTTTATACTGTGGCATCATTCTTGGTGAGGGCAGGATGCTACTCAAGGGCAGGGTCATACCGGCCTGGGCTACATGATCAGAAATCTCTTCCATGTCTCTTTTCTTTCAAGTCATTCACACCAATATGGACAATGACAGAGTTGTATTTGTACTTGTTCTAGAGTGACCTGAGTGCTTGTGTTATGTGGCGGATACTGGCACCTGACAGGCAGCTAACTGTAACCTTCTCCTTGTCCAGCCTAGTTAGTGGGACATCAGTGTGTCTGACTATAGAGTCACCTATTACCAGTGTGTTGGGTATGTTATTTTGTGTTAAGGGCTGTATATACATACATATATATACATACAAATATAAATATCGACATTTATATATATATATATATATATATATATATATATATATATATATATATGCAGACATCTATACATCTATATGTAGTTTTATATATATGGGTTCCCTATTTAATTTCGAAATACTGAAATCACGAATTTCAGTATTTTGAAATTAAAATAGCAAAGTCTTGAAATACCGGTAAACCAGAAGCGCAAAATTCAAAATCCCGAAGTACGGAGATTTTGAATTAGCGTTTCTGGTGTTGTGGTGTGTGAATAATAAGATGTGAGTTTGGGTATGTATGTATGTGTATGTGTGTTGGTTAGGGGGCTTTAGTGTATGTCAGTGTGTGTTTTGACTGTGATGTGTGTGTGTGTGTGTGTGTGTGTGTGTGTGTGTGTGTGTGTGTGTGTGTGTGTGTGTGTGTGTGTGTGTGTGTGTGAGGGTGTGTATAATGTGTGGAAGTAAGTTACCTGTGTGTGTCTGGGCGATCTCGGAATTAGTATATATAAGTAGGGGGGTGTGGGGGGCGCAGTGTGGCTTGCTCTCTGCTTATCTGTAGTGTAGGATATATTTGAGTTGTGGGGAAGTTGTGTGTATGTGTTTGTGTGTGCTGTATATGTAGTGTACCGTTGGGATTTTGAATTTCACGGTTTTAGGGTTTCAGTGTTTAGTGTGTTCGGCTATGTAATTTCGAAATACTGAGATTCGGGATTTCAGTATTTCGAAATTACATAGGGAATCCATATATATATATATATATATATATATATATATATATATATATATGTGTGTGTGTGTGTGTGTGTGTGTGTGTGTGTGTGTAGGTATACAGAGATATATATCTATGATAGGATAAAGCAGATAGGAATGACATATATGACCACAGGCACCGCCAATGGGGGTGAGGGAGCTCAATGAACATACGTGTTACACATACCGATATCCCCCCCAGCCAGATAGGTGAAACATACAAACAAACACACAAAGTAAACAAACCACTGCTTCCCAAACCACAGGCAGGATACAACCAGTGCGGGAGACACTGTGGACCCGCTAAGTCTAATCTAGAAACAAAGACAGGTACGTCCCTTGTGGGACAACCCAAAAATTATAGAGTATTCGGGTTCCCATTATTACACAGATTCATCAAGGCAGGATGCGTATGTACCCAGACCACAAGGTTGGGAAAGCCTGATGATCCATGGGTCGAGACAACGTACATGATGGGTTCTGAGAAGTGGAGAGTGGGCAGTGTGTAGTGGTGTGGGTAGACCTGACCTGCACCCAGAGAAAGGATGAGTGCTGTGGAGGAGGAGCAGGGGGGAACTATGGGTATGAAATTATGGGTCGAGGCGTGCAGGTTTTGGATGGAGTGGTTCTAATTGGACCGCCTCGTGGATATAAGCAATAGTGTGAAATGGGCAGAGCAGTTGCCTAACGAGCAGCCATTCCCAGTACGAGTCCCACTGCAGCACAGTCTAATTTAGATGGCAAAGCACGTCATAACCAATTTTATTGTTGCAGAACCCACTAAATAAAACCAAATAACACATGGTTGCAACTCCCTACTGTAGACATGTAATCCGTTCTAATTGGCATCACAACTTATTATTGTTTTCCTCACCCCCACCCATGGGTGTGAGTGTCAAAATCTTCCTCCAGAGTCAGTGTATATGCACAGCTGTTGATGTAGAAGAAATGGCCAGCTGTGGACCTTCCCTTCAGTCTTCCTGCACATTCCTGGCTATTTCCCCTACTGTCTTTCCCTCTTTGTGCCCCTTTTTCACCACTTACCTATCAACCCCTTTTTCTTTTCTTTTAAAGTTTAAAGTTACAATTAGGTGACACCCTCTTCCCCAACTATATTGGTAGAATCTGGAACTCCCTACCCACATCTATTACCTCAGCTGTCTCAAAGGACACATTTAAAAAACACTTGAAGGAACACCTCAATCACACTTGGATCTGCACATGCTCACCACCTGGCTACCCCCACCTTACACTCTATACCACTACACCAACTACTGAAACTAACACCTCTTTTTCCTACCTCGCAGACATATCCCAACATCCTTTAAACCTTCCCTATTGCTCCCCTACCAATTATTCCCACAACCAAATATACAGTTACAATGTCTCCCCCTCTACCTACCTACTCCTTCACTATTCTGTTCTACTCTACCACGCAGGTATGGAATAATGAAATTTTAACCTGAATACTGTATCCTGTCCAGAACTGTTAAACTGGAATCTAACTTCACCTTACACTAACCTTTGTCAACCGTCATACCTGACATGTAAACTTGAACTAAGCATGAATAATATGTTTCATAGCTATGTTAAGTCTGTTACTCTCTATGAATGTGAACACCTCTATATTACTTGAAATGATTAGCTGATTTTTACTGTGGAGCTTTTCTCCCCGGGCCTCTGCTGAAAATGGACAAGCATCCAGTCAGATTTTCCCAGTCAACAAATGTAAAATAAATAAATAAAATAGCACAAGGGTAAGGGGGAGTAAGCACTTTTAAGCAGTAGTAAGTGGGTTTAAGTCTGTTTGTGCGGTGGTAAGCAATTCCTACACTGGTTAAGCAATGTAGAAGCTAACTCAGTGTAAGAAGCCATAACCGGAGGTTAGCATTGCTTACCCTCGCGCAAACCGGTACAAACCCGCTTACAATTGCTTAAAAGTGCCTTAGTCACTCTGTAGCCAACAGCTCTCATCCTGCCCAGCAACAAAATAATCTGCACTCCCAAGTTGCAACCCCTGGACCCTGCACACTATAGTCAAAGTGAGTTACCACTAAGCCATGGCAGATACACATACAGCTGCTGTTATCACAAACATATCATCCAGCACAGTCATTTAACAGTATAGGAAATGTATGTAATTATGTGGATTAATATGAGCAACCATTTGTACATTGCTTAAATACAGTATTTCAAGCAATCTATGTGTATCATAAAAACAGTGCCTGTCCAATCATACTGTGAGAACAGTAATCTTGCATAATATTTAAGAGAATAATAAAAAACGGTGCACGTCGAGGGGGTGTATGGGCATGCTTCATGCACCGAATGTCAAACCTGGGACATTGGTTCTGTGAAACCAGGAGATGAGGCTGGTATGTGTGTGAGTAAACCACTGCTTCTCAAACCCCTGGCAGGATGCTACCAGTGGGAGAAACAGTGTAGACCAGCTAAGTCTAATCTTGACACAAATACATGTCCATCCCTGGCGGGCAAACCAAAAAATGTAAGTCACTTCAATATTTTACACCTATCTCGGAAGACGAACAAGGCAAGGCTCGTATGTACATGGAATAAACGGATGAAGAGCCTGAAGAAGTTTGGGTCAAGACAGTATACTGGATGAGTACCGAGACATGCAGGGAGGGCAATGTGTGGAGGTGTGGTATGGCTGGGCTAGCAACTGGAGAATGGATGGTTGCTGTGTACGTGGAGCTTGGGGGGCAGGGGAAGGAACCATGGATATGACATTATGGAAGAAATATGTAAATGAAGCAGCACAGCAATAATGTAGTGGGCAGAGCAGGCATTCCCACTGTAGCACAATCTATTTTACATGGCAAAGCACGTTATAACCAATAGTTTTGTTGCAAAACCCACTAAATAACATATATATATATATATATATATATATATATATATATATATATATATATATATATATATATATATATATATATATATATATATATATATATATATATATATATATATAAACTGGAGTACTGCAAGAAATGCACATGTGAAGTTTCAGTGTCAGACTGAATAAGGCACTAGTAAGCAGGTTGAAGCACAAATAAGCAATAGTAAGCATATGTAAGCACTAGTAAGTGGGCTTAAGCCTGTTTGAGCAGCGGTAAGCAATGCCTACACTGGTTAAGGAAATCTGACGCTAACACCCTGTAAGCAGATGTAACTGCAGGTTAGTAGTGTTTTCCTCCGCGCAAACCCGCTAACAACTGACTAAACATGCTTAACCTCTCTGTATCCAACGGCCCTTGTTCTGCCCAGCAACAAAATAAACAACCTCTGCTAGGCTCAAACACAGAACCTCACACACCATAGGCAAACTGATTTGCCACTAAGCCATGTCAGATATACATAACCCTGTTGTATTCAAAATATATCAATCAGCCCAGTCATTCAACAGTACAGAGAATGTATTCCAACATGTAAATGTATTTGTGTGAGTAAATATATTAATATCTAAACATATACAACATATCAATAGATGTAGATATCTATATATCTATACATATATATATATATATATATATATATATATATATATATCTGTCTCCATAGAAATATATATATATGGTCACACATATGTAGATAGCAATGGTAAATACAAATATGTCCACATGCACCATTAATGGGGTTGAGATGCCCCAAACAATATATGTCATGTACGAATAGGCATACCCCCCACCACAGCCAAACACATCCGCCCTGCAGTACACTAAAGTGTTACAGATCACATAAGCAGGACCTGACATGACATGTGCAAAACATGTAAACAGTACTACAACACACCTGTATGATGTCAGGCTGGTATTGGTAACATATCATGCATTGCAGTGTGACTCCCCTAGGAAATGTAAAATACTGAAGCTATCAACATCCCCAGGATACATATACACAGACACTTATATGCAGATACAGATATACACACACACACACACACATATATATATATATATATATATATATATATATATGTGTATATGTATATAGATATATATATATATATATATATATATATATATATATATATATATATATATAAATATACTCATTGCTACACAGACACACACAGAGCTATGTACAGTAAGATACATATGTAGAAGGTCTACACAATATGGAATAGCCACTATGCCTACAGTTAACACCTTAACAACTGGACACTGTATGGGCCACCCATACAAATGACAATTGTTGCCTGCAACATATGGCCACAGAGAGGTCATAGGATAAAACACCACACACAGGTTTGCTGTAATGGATAACCTTTATTTGTGTACTATTACAGTTTTATATGCCATGTATTATAGCTGTTCAGACACTAACATCCATATAAACAGAGTAATGCAACTGTGAAACAGTTGTACTAATACAGTAGTCTGAAAAGGTTCACAACTGTTGCTGTCCAGGCCAAGCCCTTCAAATTTTACAATAGTAAAGACAGACTGGGCCACAGGATACCAAACTATCAACAGTAAGTAATGCAGATGTATATAGTTCAGCAGCCTCTATCTAAACTCTGTACAAAATCACTAGGTGGTAAAGACTTCAGCTGACCAAATGGGATGTAACTGTTACATAACAAGGCATAGCTGACACCATCACAAGCTCACTGACAAACAGAACAGTTTGTATGGCAGGAGGCAATAGGCCTCCATTAACCCAATTTATGTAAGTAATGTAAATATAGGTGAAGTGTATGGTACTGTACATCCAGATATCTTAAGGCAGCTCACCCCTGATACCCCCACATTTTGTAACAGCCTAGGTTATTTATGGTGCATCCCCCCTAGACTCAATAATACAGGGCCATATACCACTGGTACATACACTGGCCTCTGGAGTGCATAAGGGCACATATGTATTGTGTAGGTGAAGCCCACGCATATATTGTCTCAACCCCTCCATATGTGTGGGGGATACAACAGCAATGGACTGATGGCAGCAATGGCAGTGTGATATACTCACAGCCCACTACAGAACAACCCCTGACAGCATGTCATATGTGCAAAGCTTGGTATGTAGGTGGAGGACAGAGGCTGGAGCACAGGTCCATATGTGTAAAACTGTTGTCATACACTAAGCAAGTCGCTGGTGTTACAGGATAGTCTGCAACATACCCTTAGTCAGGGAATTGAGGTTAGAAACATAAATGGATGTAGCCATGTACTGATAGCACTCAACACAAGCACTGCCAGTGAAATATCTGACACAGCATCTGTGTGGTGGATAGACAAAACATGATAGGCACACCTCTGGCCACCAAGAGGATAGGCTCACAGCTGAGAGCTATGCAGACAGACTGCATTCTAAGGTAAACTAGTATGTGCACACACACCCTGTAACACCTGTGCTATACAAAACATAACACCACTCTACTCACACTCTGTCTGTAGTTTGGAACTTCCTACAAATATGTAGCTGGCCTGAGTGTGCCGGTTCTCCTGTAAGAGGTATTTCTACCGGCTGTCTGTAACACTGATTCCCACACACAGGAAGGATGTTCATCACACAGGAAATGTAAAGGGACCATGCCCACATGATGCAGGGATTTATAGTAGGTGGTTGCCACGACAGTGGTAATTGGAAGTACTATAGTTAGCAAGTGGAGGACACTGATTGGTGCAGAGGCCATCATGTGCATCACCTACTAAAGCCAGGCTGCAATCTATTCAAAGCAGTTCAACCCATTTACTGGAGAGAGAGAGAGAGAGAGAGAGAGAGAGAGAGAGAGAGAGAAAAAAAAACACAAAGCTCTTCAATTAAAAAGCTGAAGACACAGGCATTTAGCCAGCTGTCAGTCAACAAGACATCATTCCCACAACAGGTATGTGAAGTATATATACATGTAATAGAATGTAGTACCTGGTCCATCATAATGGGATAGATGATATGGAATGATTTATATGTGCCATCAGGTGTTGTTGTGATGATGTTCACCTGAACAACTGCTATAGACAATAGCGTCTCCCTGTGGGTAGTGGGCCACAGACGTTAACTGTGCAGGTCAGCACTGACAGACAAGATGCAAGCCATCATAGTGTGCGTTGTGTAATGGGAAGTATGCGTATTACATGGCCAATAGCTGGTGATGGAAGTAATGCCATTATGATGGACATGTGGGAGCCATGGCCTACCACTGGCAGGATACTCAGGCGAATCTGTAATGTAGCATGCCGGAATGCCATAGGTGTGTAATAGGGTTACCTGCAATTGTCTTCTACATTTAGCCCCCTAATGTCAGGCCATGTCCATATGTGGCACCTGTCTGTGTTGTTGTAAGGCAGAACAGTGCAGCTGTGCAGGAAGGTGTTGTGAGATTGTGGAGCTGATGTCTGAATGTACCCCACATATAGGTATGCATATGTGTACATATGTCACATATATAATATGTAAAGATATATTTGTATATCAGCATGTATGTCCAGAAATATACATATACCATGTGCAGACACACACACACACACACATATATATATATATATATATATATATATATATATATATATATATATATATGCACATATATACATCACATATATCTACACATATATAGATATATACCTATATGCACATGTCTACATATATACAAACACACACACACATAAGATAAATGGGTAATTACTAGTTAATTAGTGATTATTAACTAGATTTGCCCTATAAATAAGTGAACGGCATTTTTTGTAGTCATGGTCTGATGAAGTGGGAGGTATTCCCATGAAAGCGTTTTCCTACTGTTATACTGCAATAAAGCTGTGTTTTTATCCTACAAGACTTGTTCGTGGAGAATATTTCTTCATACTATAGGATTATTTGAACTGTTATATATGTAGTCATGGTCTGATGAAGTGGGAGGTATTCCCATGAAAGCGTTTACCTACTGTTATACTGCAATAAAGCTGTGTTTTTATCCTACAAGACTTGTTCATGGAGAATATTTCTTCATACTATAGGATTATTTGAACTGTGTTATTGCTAGTTTCTGCCTGGTACATGATCCCTGGACCTTCGTGCGTACTACACACACATATATCTATGTAAAGACATGTCCCCTATATTGCTACCACAGTGATGCATGCTATGTGTGAGGCACCGGCACACATAGCAATACACACAGATATCTACAGCTGGCAGTGTGTGCACCATGGACGTGAATGTCACATGTTAGTCCCCTGTTGACAACACATACCGCCATCTGTGAAGTATGCAATGGGAATATGGGGAAGTATAGCAGGTACACATGTGGAGGTGGTCAGGATTGGTAGATATAGAGGACAGTCTACAGGGGTGGTATGTGACATGTTGTGGGTAAACAATGTGGATGGTGTGTGTGGTATGTGATGTGGATACCGCATGGGCCCCAATAAGGGCACAATGGGAACAAGCCTCCTACCCACTGCTACTCACAATAGCAGTCCATGTCCTGAAGGTGCCAGGTCTAGTGGCTGAGCAGGAGGAGCATGTTGGCCATGTGAATGCGTACTGGGTGCCTCAGACAGATGTAGCACATTCCTCATGTGTCTGTGGAGCCTGGTATGGAATAGACCCTAGACCTGAGCTCAGGGGACAGGGACATGTTGGTGTGTGCCTGAGGGGGGTGGGCCAACATCCCCTGGATGGTTCCACCTGATGGTATGGCTGTAACAGTAAACGAGGAGGCCCCAGGTTGGCACACACATGTGATGTGTCCCGGTATCCTGGTCAGATGGGTGTGGAGAGGTGGATCAGCTGGCCAATGGAACATATACATGTTATTGTGTCACTGTCATAGTACATATGTTGGTAGTAATAGTCTACACAATCTCAGTACATGTCCAACAGCATGCATAGAACCCCCTGTAACACAGACTGTCAGATGTGCAGCAATCTCAGAGCAGCCATACCACTGGCATATATGTAACCATAGTGGCCCTGACAATGCCATGCAAATGAATAGTCTGTAACAGGCTGGCAATGTTAATGTCCACACAGGGGACATGGCTACAATCACATAGCAGAAGGTGTGGTACACTACACAATCTGTCCAAATGGTAGTTAAGCTGTAGGCATACCTAATGAGTTGTGTGTATAGTCTGTTGAAGCTGATATGGTGGTGGGGGGGTTGACAGAGATGTGTATTATGAACTGTGGTAACCTTGCCATATGAGTCACTCAGGCCTGTTCCCATCCTCATGTTTTTCAGGCAAGATGGCATACATCCAGCTGCCAGCATATTCCACAGAGGAGAATGATGTAATAATAAACCACCTGGTACTGAACTACCAGGTCCTTTTGGCAGGACAGCACAAGAACAGCAGGATCAGACCACCCTGTGGAACGATCTCATCCACAGGGTCAATGATGGCCTGCATAACCGCAGTTATGAGCAGGTCTGGCATCATTGCAGTGACCTGCTTCGCAATGCCCATCAGTGTGCTGCCATAGTCTGGGGGATCACCTTGCCATGGGGGGGCATGTCATTCATCACACCTGATATGTGTGGAGACGCTCCTGGCCAGCCTCGTGGAACCTACCCATCCTGAACACCATCAGCCACTGGACCCCTGTGTGGAGGTGGGTGTCATCCACACAATAGCAGAGGAGCATGCAGGTAAGGACACAGAGCACATCAGTAGACCACTGTTGTGTAAATATCTGCAGTGATACATGTAGATAATGCATATCTGATATGTTATACAAATATTGTGTTGCTGCATTGTAGTGATAAACAGATGTCCAGATGTGGCAGTATTGTGTGAATTTACAGTTGCTGTATGGTAGTACTGCACCCAGCCTGTAGCAGTGCCACAAGTGTGGGCACTGACATTGCATCTCTCACCCAGTTATGTAGGTCCCTCAGGGGTACAGCAAGGCAGCAGCCTGAAGCTGGTGAGTATGTCTTATGTAGATGCATGCCAACACACCGGACATGTAATGGTGATGTAATATTCTATCACATATCTAACACACCTACCCTGAATGCATGCTGTACATGTGCATGTATTGTTGCTGTGAAATGCATGGTCTCACAGAGGTGAACATGATGGGGTATTGAAAGGGTATGTCACACACTTGCATGACAACTAACATCCTGTCATTGTGGAATGTGTCCAAAGGGGGTAACATACTGTTGGTAGACATGGCCTACAGTAGCGACATGTTCTGGACAACACCCATATACAGTGCAGCACCAGTGTACATACCTATAGGGCAATGCCCACTGCTGCTGTGGCATACGGCATTACACTAGTCTACATTATCAGCTGGGTCTAAGCTGCAACATATGGTGTGCAGTGTATTGGGCACTGCAAGCTGACACATATGTGTAGGGCTTACCTGTCATGCATCTGCATAAATGCTGAGGGGGGGTCTCAGCATGAAACACCAGTGCACTGCAGCAGGGATCCTAAGGATGGTAGGAATAGCTCTATCTGCATATAGTGAGGTCCAGGACCTGTGGCAGCCATAATTCTACTCACACTGCAATAGCGATGGCATTGTGTGAACACCATGGGATGTGCACATGAGTGGACCTTGCAATCATGCAGAATAGAGGGTAGGCTGAACATACACTGGCAATTGCGGAAGGCCCACGCTGGTATACCCCTGCCATGAGCAGTGACTGCTGTAGTACACACAACAAGAGGTGTGATAAACTGTCATGATAAGGGTGTGCACACACACCCCAACATGGTGTGTATGCATTGCGGTCAGCAGCTGCACACCTACCACAATCTGTAGACACTGCATATGAATGTACAGGACATATGCTACATACCAGGTGTGTGTACAGCTAAGATCTGCAGTGCTGTGGTCCTATGCCAGATCACGGATGTGTGTGTAAAAGCAATAAAGGTGTGTACACCCCCCATAGCCATGGTATGCTCTGATGGTTGTTAGTGTAAGCATTTCTGCAGTGGCCATACATGGTCTGTTTATGTTGACAGCTGTAAATCAGGCATCTGAGATCCACCAATGACAACAGTCTACATATCATCCCAGGTATGTGTTGGTGAAACACATAGGGACTGTGAGAGGTACAGCTGGCATAACTGACACCGTACTACACATTCCGCAATGGGTTGGATACCTGTGAGTTGTGTGGCACAGTACATGGAAGGGTGCAGAACAGGTGCATAGCAATAATGTGTACATGGACGAAAAGGTATCCAGGGGAAGGGGCATTACCTAGTCACAGCACATGCATCATACACATGTATACCACTGCTAGTATGGTGTGAGTATAGCTGAACTGCATGCTGCTCTGTACCATATGTTCTGCATATTGGCAGATGGGTAATTGGAGGACTGTGTGTACAATCATTGTGCAACCTCACGTGTGTGTGTGTGTGTGTGTGTGTGTGTGTGTGTGTGTGTGTGTGTGTGTGTGTGTGTGTGTGTGTGTGTGTGTGTGTGTGTGTGTGTGTGCACATCCTGTTGGTTAGTTAGTTTGCCTGCATGGTCACTCTGGCGAATTGGTGGGAGATAGATGCATGTATGATGCATGTGTGCATGTGTGTGCGGCCATGTATGCACATGTGTGATTGTGGGGTGTTCATTTGGCTGTACCCCCCTTTGGGACTGTGTAGTACATGGACATAGAGTGCCACATTGCACACCAGGAATACCTGTCATGTACTCACAGGACAGCAAATAGTATAATAGGGCCGTAGCTTGGATCAGGCATCCAGAGGGAAGGTGGACCCCAGGTACACATTTAATATTGCTGTCAGTGGAGAGGTCACCTACAGCCCATGTATGCAGCTCTACAGATGCATTGGAGAAGGAATAGTCAACACCAGGGTGTGTATCCACATATTACAGCTGACACTTGATGGGCCAGTGGAGCAGCATATCCAGCATGTTCTGAGCATTACATACACATGACACACCAGTGGGAGCTACTATGGCTACAACATAGTAGCCCACACATAGTGAAGCCATGCACATCATTCTGGCCATACAGAGGGTGCATACTGAATGATAGCATTGAGGCCATGTTACTCCACTACACACAGGTCAGGCAGGTAAAGTAGCAACAGGCCTTGTGTTGTGGCCACTTGTGTGGGCATTTAGAGGACTGTGATGTTAATGAGTGGTAGCAATGTGTGCATGTTAACAAGTGTGATGCAAGATGAAGTAACACATGGACATATACGTAAAGGCATGGACAGGTAGGTAGTATGGAGATGTGTGTGTGTGTTTGTGTGTGTGTGTGTGTGTGTGTGTGTGTGTGTGTGTGTGTGTGTGTGTGTGTGTGTGTACTGTTAAGCAATGCTGTACAGGTTTTAAAGTGCGGTTATCATTTTCCCCCACAGGTGGTGAGGTGGGTCAGGGTCCCTTCTGCACCCAATCTGAAGTATGTGTCCATACAGACACCGATGATGATGATGATAATGGTGAGCCACAGGTGGGGTTGTCAGGGGCCGGCACTGCACCAACAGTGGTCTCTAAAGTGATATGCAAGCATGTTGTAGGTGTACATGTGTCAGCACGAGGATGCTCTGTGCATATGATGATACCTGTGCCCCATCCCTGTCATCCATACCATCGATACAGGGACAGGCTGATATGGTTCTGATGTACATGGTGACTGTACACCAGTGTACCACAGTCCTGCAATGTAACATGTTGTAGGGTGTAGAGTGTGAGGCATAATTGGCAAGTAGTGTAGCTGTCTAGAAATGATGCCTTCTAGCTGTTAGTAGCACTGCTTGGTTGTGGTCTTTAAAGTGATATGCAAGTGAGCTGTAGGTGTACATGTGTCAGCACGAGGATGACCTGCGCATATGATGATACCTGTTCCCCATCCCTGTCATCCATACCGTCAATACAGGGGCAGGCTGATATGGTTCTGATACACAGGGTGACTGTACACCAGTGTACCACAGTCCTGCAGTGCAACATGTTGTAGGGTATGGAGTGTGAGGCATAATTAGCAGGTAGTGTAGCCATCCAGCAATGATGCCTTCTAGCTGTTTGTAACACTGCTTGGTTGTGGTCTCTAAAGTGATATGCAAGTGTGTTGTAGGTGTACATGTGTCAGCATGAGGATGGTCTGCAGACCGATTGTACAATGGGGTATGTCACTGTGCTGACACCATGGCAGTGACATATCTGGGGTACAGTCAACACATTTCACAGGTTACTATACCAGGTATTGCCTTTGTCACATGGACAGGTGGCCTGCTGAGGCGTGTATACCCTGCAACCTGATGTTGACCCATCCACATACACGCACACTGTTACTTGCCAACACTGGGACTAGACCCCTTCCTAGCAATGTCGTGATACTGACATGTGTGGCCTACATTGCACAAGCACTGCATTAACCACTCTGTATCCAACAGACCTTGTTCTGGACAGAAACAAAATGAGCACCCCTTGCAGGTCATGAACTCAGAGCCCTTTACACTGAAGTCACAACACATGACCACTGCACCATGACCACTGTGAAGACAGCTGTTGTGTTACCAATATAGCTGTCATTACCCAAATTGAGTGGTATTGAACACTTGCCTTTATGTCCTAGACTGTGTAGTCCTTGTCATTAATATGACTGTTGCATCACATATGTTGTTTAATCATAATGTAGTGAAAAAACTGGAAAAACACACCAAACCTGGACCAGAAACAACGTGTTAAGTAACAACTTTCGTTTGCAAAACAGTAGCTGCTGCCAAAGTCTTCTAATACCAGTAGTAAATGACAATGCAGACAAAAATCTTCCTTTGAAGTTGTGAAGGAATGCCAAACCAAGTTGATCCACTGAAATCTTTTATTCACCAATACGAAAACAAGAAGAACACTCCAATGTAAATAAGCTTTAAGCCTGGACAATTCCAGGCTTTTCAAGATTGAAACACGAGTGTGGCCATACTGTTTAAATGTTACTAAATACTATAAAGATTCATTCACTATTCTTAAATGAATGTATAATACAAAACAATAATAATAATAACTAATATATTTAAAATTTAAATTTAACTGCTAAAAATAAATTAAATATTTAATTGTTTGTTTAAATTAATAATTATGATCATCAGATTAGTGGATTTATTTTTAATGAAAATTGCTTGCTACAAAATAGAAAGTTATTGTAAAACATACTTGTGATTTGTTCTGTTTTAAATAAACTATGTAATTTTTATTTGTTATTGTAGTGAATGATGCTGAGATGAACACGTTTGAAAGTGGGTGAAAAATTAAACTCTAATTGCTAATTATGACTAAATTAAAACATTGATAAACATACACTGCTGTGTTGTGCACGGCATGTCTTTACCTTAATTGTTTTGTAAGCTGGCGGGTTATATTTTTAACTTGTGTTCTTCTGTAATGTGTATGTCAAAAAAGTCAAGAATCCGGTTCAATCGAGTTTGTTTCTCCTTCGTGTTGAAAAAAGGTTTATTTTTTGGTCTGCATCGTCAACGGTTTTTATTACACAAGTTAGGAAAGACTTGATCGTGTGATCGGTAAACGCAAAGTTTACTGTTCTAACGTTGTATCTCGTGTTCTTTACGCAATTTTATTCCAGTTTCACTTATTGCTGTGTCTCCCGGCCGTTTGTTTAATCATAATGTACACATAGCAGATACATATGGTGGGATACATGTTGAAGGCTACACACAACTATGACGTTTACTCAAGAGAGGTATATGGTTGTATACATATAGGTGTATAAATGTCTACATGTACATACACAGGTATACACATACATATGTCTGTATACACATTTGTATAGTGCTACATATATATGGCCATGTGTACACCACTTCAAATGTACATATGTTTACATATATATATATATATATATATGTATACATATATGTACATATAGATATGTGTATGTATATATATATATATATATATATATATATATATATCTGTATATATTTATTTATATATATGCACATAATTTGTGTACAGATATGCCTAGTTATGTTGGTATATATATATATATATATATATATATATATATATATATATATATATATATATATATATATATATATATATATGACTATATGTGCATACATATCTATAACAATATACCTACTACTGTCGATATAGCTGTAGCTATCCATATGTTTATGTGCACATGTATCACTCTCTGTATGTGTGTAGTTATATAGTTCTATGTATAGGTATATATCTGGGTGTGTATATGTATATCTATGTACATATACATACACATCTACATATGTCGATATGTATATGTGTAATTATATATATATATATATATATATATATATATATATATATATATATATATATATGTGTGTGTGTGTGTGTGTATATGTCTGCATGATTATATGTACAGATGTTCTCACCATATGTCCTGGACATGGAGTGTAGACCTACCCCAGCCCCTATAGTCCCAACGTTGTAGTGCAAGTGGATGTCAGGTATGCATAGCAGGTATATTGGTAGACTATTGCTACTGTAATTGGGATTGTCTTTACAGACATGGTGTGTGTGGGAGGTCACATCAGCTTTCCACATGTTTACCATTGGCTACTGACAGACATCCTTAGGACATCCTGGTAAATTACCACTGCTAGCATGTAATGCCCCCGTGGACTGCAGCACAGATATTGGCCAATATATGTGGACATTCTGAAACATTCTTTACAGTCCGGAGGTATACACAGAACTCCTTAGTGCCAAAATGTGTACCATTCATGACAATATGTATGTTAACAGCCATTTAGATGGGTATAACATATAATGACTGGTATACATATGCCACCATAGGTTATGCATTTTTCACACCCCTGTCTGGCCTGACACATAACTGCTGGTACAAGGGTGCCATGGCCACATACTACCCATTAGATACATCTGTACAACATCCCACTCCTCTGTCTGACATACATGACTGTTAAGGGAGACCCGGCAGCAGTACATCCGGCAGGTATCTCCACATGACATCTCACTGGATAAGTACACTAAGCTGCTAGACATGTAACAATGTACTGTGCAGGCTACAGGCAGACTGGCTCAACACTGGCCAACATATCCTGGGGGAATGCACATGTACCTGCATATATAGCAGGCTCTGCAGGCATGTCACACCACAGGGTAAGATACTCCTGTGTGAAGGGCATAACCACATCCAATGTGAACACAGCCACAGCCACATATGGTAAGCTAGCATAAAAGTACAGTATATGGACTATCTGTTCAACAACATCCTCATATGTGTCACTCACAGACTAACCTTACATATACTGGGCTGCTACACAGTGTGGTCTGCTGTCTGTCTGTGGTATGGGACATGTGTGTGTATGGCCCTAGAAACATGTAAACCAATATGGTAACATACAGTGGAGAAGCATGTAACATCAGATAGGACGGGACCTATAACAATGACATCTACCACAGTCTGTACACAGGCTAAAGTACATGTTCACAATATACACACTGTCGACATTCACCATAGTTACACAGACCTCAGTACTGTACAAATGACCAAGGAATGTCCTGGTAATGTCATCAAATATTACCCATACTGTACATAATGTGTAGCAGTCTATCTCCCTGGCTTGCTATCAGATATGATGACACTAATGATGGTATACAGCACATATGCCCCTCTTAATGCATGACATATGTACAAAGGTTGACAGAGTTGTGGCTGGAAGCACATACACAGGGCCAGTATTCACATGTTGCTGTGATAACCTCATACAAGTACTGTCATAACAGGGTTTGTTGCAACATGTGTACTATGAGGGATATGAAGTCAGTAACTGTCAGGGCTTTCACCATCTACAGACTGCAATCCTCACACTACATTCTGCAGTTCACAGATACATGCTCTGTGGGTAACACATGACACCAAGGGCACAACACACTGCCCAGTCTGCAGACGACCCTGCAGATGTGGATTCCTCATAAACATAGTACTGACATGGCAGGTATTACAATATGTATGACAGCCATATCCACACACATACACTGTTAAACCAACATTGCTCCACATGCAGTATAGCAGCACTTACAGTCTGTAGTCAGGTCAGGCACATCCCCCTCTTGTGTGTTGTCATGTTACCACAGTGTAAGTTGTTAGAGGTAAATCCCCAATCCATCTGAGATGCATTTTGCCAAACGACAGATCTAGATCACAGTAGATGTAAAGGGCCAACACCAAAATGATGTTCCTAGATATTGGAGTGTGTTACCATGCAATTGGCTATGGGAATGTTACCACATCTGTTTCACATGCACTCAGCTAGAGGAGGACTGCAATTGGTGCAGAGGCCATCAGCTGATCATGACCACCACTTACAAAACACAAGCTGCTGCCTAGCAAAGCAGGTGTACATCCCACATCCACCAGATAGGGTGTGGGCGGGACAGAAAGAGACAAAGTATGTCAGGGAAGGTGTGAGTGAGTAAACCTTAAGCATGTTTGTGTTACACACCTACCATTACGGGATTTCAAATGCCTGACTGACTATGTATAGCTATCATATGTGTATGCAGTTATTGCATGCGCCACATAGCTTACATGTTGGTGAGCTGTCCAGACGTATATGTGCAGGTGAGCAACATCTGCAACACTGTTGCGATATAGTAGGTGTAGCACATGAGCCTGTCCACATGAACAGGTGTCAGCGTCAACACAGCCACACTCTGTAAGGGATTCATACACATTGCCACACTTGGCAGGGTAATGAATACACTTCCTAACCAGTTACCTTGCCACAATACAGCAATGCATAGGTATAAATTGACCTACAGGGGTTATCCTGGGGTTCTATGGTCAAAGGGTATGTGACGGTGTCTGACATTAGAGAACATGCTTCAGTATGCCAATGGGGGTGGTACTGGGTGTGAATGTGGTCGGAAGCATCATACACCACACACGCAGACACAACATGCTACTACCAGTGTGCATGTGTGCATTGCTTCATGGGTGTGTAGTGGTTGACAGTGCCAGATGGCTGTACAAGGCTAGGTGATGGAGTATACCTCGGCATCAGGCCACATGAGAATGGTCTGCATTATGGCTAAGGGGTCTAGTGTCCAGACTGGACCACACAGGTGGGTATAGTATTCACTATCCAGTCTCCTGGGTTACTATTGTGAGTGGCCAGTGCTGTGCAATGCGTGGCATGTATATGTTCTATACACCATGACATGAACGGTGTTTGGAATGTGCACACCTCCCACATTCATGTACAGTGGCATGTTGAAGTGTACCTGGTTTGTCTGGCCATCTTGTGTACACAGAATGTTATCATCAGATATGACAGTCCCACCTTCATGTGGCAGGGCCAGGTAATGGACAGCAGGTTGACCCTGCACCTACATTGATAGCATGCTACAGGTATTCCCTGATGTCAGTGGCATCTGTCCATACAGGGCATGTGTATAAAGCATGGTATGTCCTTTGTGGATCACATTTGATGGAACCACAGTTGTTGCAGGCATCCAGTGGGAAACATACTGAAGGTGCACTGTCTGCAATTATGTGCCTATTATACTGATGGACAGGGTGCCATAGCCTCTGTAGGCCACTGCATTCATACCATAGTTACTATCAGTCGCCAATGTGCAGTGTACTACACACATCTTGGCTGTTGCCTCGCCATGTGTGTGTGTGTATGAGACATGGGTTGAGAGTGTGCTCTGGGTAATACTGGAGTTGCTAACTGTGATTGCCTGACCTTGATGCCACATGTATGGGTATGGATATGCACCGCTGCCTCTTGGCTATTTCACAGCTGCTTTCCCTGTACAGTGGACATTGTGATATGTACTAGGGCCATCATATAAGAAAATTGCAAAACCCACTACACATTGGGCCCAGGTGTCACATGCACACACCCTCCTCCACACAGGATACAAGGTACAAACACACAGGCACACACACACACACACACACACACACACACACACACACACACACACACACACACACACACACACACCTGTCATGTCCAGGAGTAGAACCCCTACTTAACTAGTTTATTACACTGCAGCACTATGCAGTTATAGGACACACCATGGTGATTACTGCAGTACTCTTTCCCCAAAGGTGTAGATCACATTGGCTGACATCAGCAGGATTGCCAAAGTAGGGCATTTGACATGTACTGAGTGTGACTAGCCTAAAATGAATTGCTCCCTACACAGACAGTGGAACACACACAAAACATTCAAAACTGCCATGGGTGGGTATAGAACCCTACCAGAGTTCTGAATCACACTACAGCACTATGCAGTTGTGGCACGCACTATGGAGATTACTGGGCTACAACCTTCCCAGAGGTGTATTTCAGGGTGGATGACATCAGCAGCCTTACCAAGGTGGAGCATTTATATTGTAGAGGGTGTGCCTACCCTAAAAAGCATTGCTTTCTACACATAGTCAGACAGACACACACACATAGTTGCCAAGGCTGGGATTAGAACTCCTACTTAAGCAGTTTATCACACTACAGCAGTACACAGTTATAGCACTCGCCATGGAGATGACTGACCTATCACTTCCCCAAAGGTGTATTTCACAGTTGATGACATTGGCACACTTGTCAAAGTGGACCATTGGAGGTTGTAGTGTCTGTGAATGGACTCAAAAGCATTGTTCCCTACACTGACAAAAGAACGCACACACAAACACATCCACACTTGCCATGTCAGGGAATAGAACACCTACCTACATTGTTTATCACACTACAGCCGGATGCAGTTACAGGATGCGCTAAGGAGATTACTGAGCTACAGCTTCCCAGAGGTGTATTACTAGGTGGATGACATCAGTGCCTTTCAAAGGTTGAGCATTTGGATTGTGGGGAGTGTGGCTAGCCTAAAAAGCATTGCTCTTTACACAGACAGACACACACACACAGTTACCATGTCTGGGAATAGAACTCCTGCCTAACTAGTCTATCATACTACAGTGGTACATAGTTATAAGGCCCGTTACTGCGATTTCTGAACTCCAGCTTCCCAGAGGTGTATTACTAAGTGGATGACATCAGCACCCTTGCAAAGGTTAAACATTTGAATGGTAGGGAGTGTGACTAGCCTAAAAAGCATTACTCTCTATACAGACAGGCAAACATGCACCCACAGTTGCTATGCCTGGGATTAGAACACCTACCTAACCACTTTAGCACATGACAGCAGTATGCAGTTACAGGGCGCGCTATAGAGATTACTGGGCTACAATCTTCCCAGAAGTGTATTTCTAGGTAGATGACATCAGCAGCCTTGCCTAAGTTGTGCATTTAAATTGTTGGGAGTGTGACTACCCTTAAAAGCTTTGCTCTCTACACAGTCAAACAGACACGCACACAAACACAGTTGCCAAGTCTGGGATTCGAAGCTCTACCTAACTAGCTTATCACACTACAGCAGTATGCAGTTATGGGATGTGCCACTGAGATTACTAGGCTACAACTCTCCCAAAGGTGTATTTCACATTGGATGACCTCAGCGGGCTTGTCATAGTAAGGCTATGAGGAGGGCAGTGTATGTGCATGGGCCATTACCCATTCATGTAGGGGTTGACACGCCACATGCGGACCCACACAGTGTCATATTTCACAGGTACATGTATACAGTTGTTAGATGACTAGTTACTTGTACAGTCATGTTGCACAGCTGACACATGCACCACATGGTCTGTAATGCTGACAGATACTGGTGGCTAGTATTTGCAGTGAGTGGCATCTGCACCTCATGTGTTTGGAGCCCTTTGGCCAAGTGCTGGGTGGGACAGGCCTGGATGGCTCCTTGTCACAGTCACCCTCTTTCACACATCTATGTCCATCTACCTTTGGCTTATTATAGTGTGTTGTCCTTACATATATGTCAGTATTCCTATCTACTGTGTGTGCAAGGCATGAGTGGTGCATACTGACAAGTGTCTGCACTAACAACTGCAACTGCCAGATATGTCTGGTCGACTGGTGTTTGCAGACATGGCCTTCATATGTTTAAATGTGTGAGCATGCCCAGAACGACCTTTCAGTATGTTGTTGCCTTACATTACCTTCAAGTGTATGAGCACGCCCAGTATGGCCGTCTGTATTGTGTGTGTGGGTCAAGTCCAGGTAGTTTGTACTGCAGTGCTGACCTTTGTGTTGTACACCAACAGGTAGCATGCTGTCTCTGCAGGGTATCCATCGATCATTTGGCATTGACTGTTACTACATTTCTGCATAGCGGGGGGGGCACACTTGACTGTTTCTACATCTCTACACAGGATTGAGGGGCATACCTGACTGTTACTATATGTCTATGTAGGATGGGGGGGCACACCTGACACTTGTACACATTTGCTGGGACTGTACTGGTACGTTGGGTACTTCATTTCAGTCTGTAGTCTTACCTGTTATGCTAGCTAGAGGCATACCAGTGTACTACAGATCATGGCTTTGGTTGCCCTACATATTATTGTCTGACTTCCTACCCTTCAGAACTAACATCCCACTGCCTGCCCTGCTGTGGTCTGTCTGTGTAGGCCTGGGGGGGGGGAGTTAACCATAGCCATCATTCTGGGGCCATGGCACAGACTCTGTTTGGGTTTGTCTTCACCTGTCCTACTGGCTGACACTGTTGCTGGATATGTGAACCGTCCTGACTGACATGTGTAGGTCATATGGACACACATGTTGCTCAGCACATTTCCTGCAGTGGGTTTTGTCACCCTGTTTAGTACTGGCTACTATGGTGACTCCAGTATGTGTAACAGATGTCCTGGTGTCACTATGGGTGTCTACTGTCTGCTGCCATAACATTCAGCCATCCAATTCCCTTGCATACTCACATCCATACCATAGCTACAGGTAACAACACATTCTACGCCATATGGCAATTGGCAGGTTGATTGACTTACCTTGTGGGTGTGCCAGACTTGCGGATGGTGCTGGTGGGCTGCCTATGTTGGATGCACATAGTACACTCCCTATACATGGTTGAGCACAAGTAGTGCCATGTTTGGCATCCCTTTTACTGTATATGCAAGTCAGAGAGAAGCGTCATTTCCTGGGTCCCTACTGTGTCAGTGCATGTGTTATGCATTGCCTCTTTACCAAGGCCGGGGCATACTGGGCATGCCTCCTTCTGCCTACTTGGGCAGGCTCAAGTTGTTCCTCTTCCAGGTCACTCTGTGCCTGTGCAGGCCTTGGCATTGGTAGGGGGGCTGTGTGGCCCTGCCCCATGCTGTTCCTGCTGCAGCTGTTTCCACAGGATCATATTGTGTAGCATATCACATACCATAACAATTTGGGTACATGTAGCTGGTGAATACTGCAAGGCTCCACCAGATGTGTCCAGACACCGGAACCGTGACCTGAGCATCCCAAACACACGCTGTATTATATGTCTGGGCTGTGCATGTGCCTCATTATGGCATTGTTGTTCAGGTGTGTGTGCATTTCTGATGGGTGCCATCAGTCATGGGTCCAGTGTGTGTACCCAGCATCCCCCACTAGTTGGCCGTAGGTGATGTCCCCATTGGCAAATTTCTGGTATAGCTGTTTCAGATGCCATATGTGGGAATCGTCATAGCTTCCAGGGCAGCCTGCACACACATTCATTATAATGCCCTGGACATCACATACGACCTGGCAGTTGATGGAGGAGATGCCCCTGTGGTTGATGTAGGCCCTACCCTGCTCACTGGGTGGTGCTTTGATGCATATGTGCATGCAGTCTATAGCACCCAGTACCCCAGGGTATTCTGCTATTTGGTGGAAGAGATGCATATTGCTGGTCAACACCTCACGGGTGTTGAGGAAATATACGTGCTCACTGGCATGTGCTGACATGGCATCCAGGAACTGGTGGAATACTCTGGATGCTGATGCCTGTGAGATCTCCATGATATCCCCAGTTGTGCTTTGGGAGGTACCTGTGGCTAGTATATCTAGGCCTACACATACCTTGATATCCACTGGGATGGGTTTCCCTCAGTCACTTTGGTGTGACAGGTGTGGCCGGCACAGCTCAACACATTGCTGTAAGAGGTCTCTGTCCACCCTACAGCACTCCACTATCTCCAGCTCATGTAGCCCCTGGCAGGTTACCCTGGGTCTGTACACTCTTCTCTGTCTCCTCACTGTGGGTTGTTCAGCAGCATTCACATCCTCATCACCCTCAGCCTCTTGCACATGGTGTTCTATGTTGTGTGCTGCAGCCCTTCTCATTTTGTGGGTTTGTTAGTTAAAATTTCCCTGCTTGTATACACCAGTGGTGTAGAGTGTGGGAAAAACCAGAGGGGAAGGTGTTTGCTTAGTTTATAGTAGTGTTCTGGGCTGAGCTGGTCTGCTGCCTGTGTAATTGGCTGATTCTGATACATTTCACCTGCCAGCTAAGCTAGTTATCCTTGATTACCTTCCTACTGCTGTTTTCCCTTCCCATTGCCTTCCTGTTTAAGCCCGTGTGCGCACCATGCAAAAAGAGTGCTCAAATGTGCACACTGCTGCTATTTCCTGGTTTAACCACTTTTTTCTTCCTGTACGGCCCGGTGTGCAGTGCACACAGCCGCTTAGGCTTTGTAAAGACTGCTAGGCAGGTTTAGACACATCCCCTAGCTTAGCTGTGCTAAGCTAGGAGCAACCCCGAGCCACAGGGCTCCAATCCGCTTACAGTATGCCTGACATACACCCCCATGATGTCACCTACCTTGTAGGCTTGCACACCTACTCTTACACTGTTAGGACCTGATTCACATCCTGGGGAAAACTGGGATTCACTATCCTTCCCCTCATTTGCATAGGATTGCCTGCTAATGCATAGTTACATGTCTCACACTGAGCCTCCCCCCTTAGCAACCACTACTCACTGGCCAGGTTGTCTTCTGCCTGCCATTGACTTGCATGGCAGAATACTGATTTTAGTTAGAATGCTTAATTTAGGTTTGTTTTGTTATTTTCCCCCTGATCCCATTTGCACACCGCTGCCCTATGCTTAAAGAGCCGAGATCGGCTAATAGGAATTAAAGTTGATTTTTTAAATTCTTGTACTGTTTGCAATGCCAATGGCCTTATACTTGGCCATTGACATGCTTACTACATAATATGCAGCATTTATTTGGGGCTGTCATAGCTCCGTTTTGGATTTTTCAAAAATGTACTTGGTTACTAACCGAGTACATTTCTGCTGATTTTACTAGTCCTGCACGGATGGTTGCAAGTTTCCTGGATCGCAAATTCACCTCATTTGCATGGATTTCGCCTGCAAATGGGGTGATTTCCATACAAGGGTTTCGTCCATGCAGGAGTAATGCAGGAGCTCTCATGCACGCTCCTGCAGGCTGTTCCTGAATCACACGGCAGACATATTGCCTGCTGCAAGCTTTTGAGAATCCGGAGGTCAATCTTCCTAATTAGAGTAACTTGTTATTTCTTCATCTGCTCAGCATTTACACTTTGAACTATCCTATACATCTCCTTCTGTTTTCTTGCAGTTGGTTATTTTCTCCTTTTTCCTTGTACCTTCTAAATGTTGCTTGTTTTCCTTTTACCATTGAAACCTCATTTAAGAAAACTTATTTTTTTCTCGTTTTAGAATTACAAATTAGATTCAAATATAGGGTTGCTCCCTCTACCATGACAGATTTTGTCTATGCTTACTGGGTACGAAAACATGTCCATTATGTTTTCAGAATTGCACATTAGATTCATACATAGGTGTGCTATTTCTACAATGACAGATTTGATCTATGTTTGCTGGGTAAATGAACATGTCCATTGCTTCTCAGCTCCAGTATACCATTATTGTTTTGCTCTTCCATGTCCCCAGGCCATTTCCTCAGGAACTGCACTGCTCTTAACTCTGCATCCAGAAGTCCAAAATCCTATTTGGTAATCTTTAATTTTTATTTATATTTGTTTACTGGGGTAGTGCACTGACCAATACTGACCAAATTCAGGCACAGCCCAGGTGAAATACAAAACAGTTCACGAACAAAAAATACGGAAATGTAAACAATAACAGAGTGGTCCAGACTAATTACACAGAAAAAAAAAAAAAACTTGTGCATACATTCTAGTGAGCAAGTACAGTGTGATGTGCAATAATGTGGAGGGTAAAGTACAATATATATATTAGTTTCTAAAGTGGGACAATCTTCAGTGAATTTTGATAGAGAAAAGGAGACTTGGAAAGGAGATATGTTAGGTGATATGTCATGTATTGAAGCAAGAGCATTTTGCTTGGATAGAAGTGCTTTTTGAGTTTTATTCCAAATTTAGAATAAGTATTGATTTTCTTGTCAATGAGGAGAGCTTGCCAAAGAGTAAGTACCTGAGAAAAGAAAGCTTGTGCAGTGCTGTGGAGTTTGGTTTAAGGGCTAATGAGAGTTGGCATGGTTAGTGAGTAGGGTCTCAAACTGTATGAGGAGGTATTTTCATAAAGACTAGCTGCAAGGAGAGTAAATGTGTGGGGTTGGAGTAGTTCATAGAGTTGGGATCCTAAAAGTAATATTCCTCTTTACTCTTTATCTTGAATCAATCTTATAAAGTTGA
>NC_056741.1:1001446347-1001495087 GCF_019279795.1 Protopterus annectens | reverse complement strand
TGGTAAAAAGGATGGTTAAGGTAGGCTGCGAGAGTACCCGGATGTCTCAACTGGTTCAATAGTAGGTCTATAAGGGTAAGGAAGAAAAGGAAGTAGACAGGAGGGATCAATGGTAGGACAATGAGAGTTAGTAGAAGAGGGAAGTGAACATGATGAAGGGTCATAGGTTCATAGGTAGGTACTAGGCTATCGGCCCTGGGGCCTATACAAGCCCAGCCAAAAAGGTACCCTGGCTTTTGCCACCCAAGAAAATTATTTTTCTGTGCCACTGTCGAGCAGAGCCACAGAGGTGATCCCGGGGTGAATTTCCTATTTCCCATCCAGTCATCAAGATTTTTATTGAAGAGTGCTAATGAGGAGCTTTGTTTGAGATATAGATAGGTAGTTTATTCCAGAGTATGGGTAGTCTCTAGGACAGGAATCTATCCCTCCGTCATGTTCTGTTTAATGTGGTGACAAGGTTTAGGTCCCTAGAGCGTGTAACTTGGGGGGATTGGGATTTCTTTAAGTGGAGCATGTCCAGCAACTCTGGGTTTGACATAGCTTTGTATGTTAGGCAGAGATCACCTCTTAGTAGGCGATATGCGATGGAGTAAAGCTGGGGTTTCAGAGTAAATAAAAAGACAGGTGGATGTGAATGGTGGATGCCAGAGTATTAGGGTCGGGGTGATAATAGTTGTGATGGTTGAAGTTAGGTTATATGAGATGTGGTGTTATCACATGTGCACAGACAAGATGAGGAGATGTGTTGTCTCAGAGACGTGTTGAAGAGGGTTAATGAGTGGGTGGCTCTAAGTATTGGGAGGAGGGTGTTCCAACGTTTTGCGATGGTAAAGGAGTAAAGCATCTGGCCAGCTGAAAGTTTGGGTTTTTCTACATTTACGAGCAGTTGGTTGTTGGATCAGATTGGCCTGTTAAGATGGTATAAAGTAAGTATATAAGATAGAGCAGGGCACATGGATGGATTATGAATGACTTTTTGAGCTGTAGTTAGTTGGATAAAGGTGAGATAGCTGGGGAGTTCAAGTCATTTTAGGTTGCGTAATGATAAGGAGTGGTGGGATGAGTAGGAGGCATTTGTTACAAACGTAGCAATTTTGTTGTAGCATAAGTCTAGTTTGGACTTTAGAGAGGACTGAATGTTGGTGTGGAGGGGGCACCATATAAAAGAGAGGGTAGTTAAAAAGAAGAGGCGAGGGAAAGTCCTTCTGATGCACTGAGTAGATGTTTGTGTCGATAGAGACTGCCAAGGTTTTCATGTGTCTTTTTGACATTGGACTGGATTTGCAGGTTGAATGAGAGTTTTTTTGTCTATGATGACACCTAGGAGTTTTGTGCTAGGTACAATGTCGATGGTGGTACCATTTAGGGATTGAATGGTGAAGTTCTGTTTTTGTAGGGATGTGGACTTTTTGGGGGCAAATATTACTAGTTTGTTTTTGTTGGGGTTCAGGGTAAGATGATTATTAGACATCCACATTTTGGTGGAGGTGAGGGTGTTTTGGGTGAGTTGGAATAGTTCTGAGGAGTTGTTTGCAGTGCAGATGATAGTTGAGTCATCTGAATACTGGATGACTGAGCCTTAAGAGAGTCCGGTGTGGAAGTTATTGATAAATATGCTACACAGAAGTGGGCCTAAAATGGAGCCTTGAGGAGCACCAGTGGTGGTGTTTAGGAAAGGGGAGTAAGAGTTCTGCCATTTAGTTGATTGTTGCCTGTTCGTGAGGTAATTAGTGAACCAGTTTAGATTTTGAGGGAGGTACCTATGTTAGAGAGTTTTGTTAGAAGGAGAGAATGGGATATAGTATCGAAAGCTTTAGAAAGATCAAGAAATAGTGAAGATACGATTTTATCAGCATCACAGGCTTGGTTGACAGTGCCCATAAAGGCTATGAGGACAGTGGTGGTATTATGTTCTGGCCTAAATCTGTGTTGGGCGGAGAGAGGATGTGGTTGTGAGTCAGATGGTGAAGTTAAGAATTAATACATTTTTCCAGAATGTTAGCAATGGGTGATAGTATAGCAATGGGGTAGAAGTTGGTTGTGTCTATGTTGGGTCCCCCTTGTGTAGAGGGAGGATATAAGTTTTTTTTTCCAGATGATGGGCATATAGGATTCTTGGATAGATCTGTTGAGAAGTATGCTGATAGGGTAAGTGATTGAGATGGCTGAGATTTGCAGGTATTTGGCAGGTATATTGTCATGGGCATTTGTGCATGGTTTGAGTTTTAGAAGCAATTTTTTATAGTCGAGGTGTGTATAAATGATAAAGTAAATTTGGGAATAGGGGGTGTACTGGTGTTAGCTGTGGAGAGGTCTGTGGTAGACAAGTTGGACTTGGGAAAGGTAGGGTTAGATTGGCTATAGTATCTATGAAATAGGAGCTGAAGATTGCAGCAATTTCAATGGGTGTTTTATTTGGGTCAGGGCAAGGATTATTACTAGAGGCTGGGTTTAATAAAGAGTTGAGAGAGCTCCAGAATTTCTTTAGGTTTTGCTTGTGTTGATTTTGCAATGGAAGGTAGTGTTCTTTTTTGTTTTGTAGCACTAGGTGCCTAACCTGGCTTCATAGCTGTTTATATTGGGTGAGGTGAGATGTTTTTTTTTTTTGCCAGATTTTCCATGCTTTGGCCCTGCATTTCATGAGATCCTTAGTGGATCTTGTTAGCTAACTAGCATGGTTGGTCTTTACTCTCTTTTGTCTAAGGGGAACAAGATTGTTTAGTATGCTGAGTAAGGTTGAGTTGAAGAACTCAACTGCCTCATCAAGGGGAATTGATTTTGGTGCATCCTAGTTGATGCTAAGTTACCTTTGGTTAAAGCTAGATGGACAGAAATGGGATTAATCTCTGGTAACCCTGTATTGATGTTTATTAATTGTTGTGGTACATTCACATTGTATAAAGGCTGGTAAGTGGTCACATACTATTGGAGAGTGTACCAGCGGACGTGATCTTATTTGGGTCGGACACTAAAATCCAGTCAAGGATTGAGCCATAATTATTAATTTTATTAGGCCTGGTTATGGTGTTAACTAGCTGGGTGAACTTATATAGATTGATATTGCAGTTAGAGTGGTGTGGAGATATATCTAGCCAGTTGATATTTATATCTCCCAGTATGATAGTCTCATTTTTTATGTTGGTAGATGCCCAGGCAACAGACAAGGATTTCCTCAAGAATTGGGATGTTATTGCCTGGGGGAATGTAAGTGACTATCACACAGAGGTTTTTGCAATTATTCATTTTAAGGAAAGAAACTAGAAGTTCGGCTTTGGAGAACTGTAGGATGGGTTTTGTATATGGGACAATAGTGAAGGACATGGGGTATATTAGAGAGATGCCTCCACCTTTTTTTGGGGGTCTGTCACCCCTAAGACAGGCAAAATCTGGGGGAAGGAATTCTGTGTCCTTAATATAGGGTTTTAGACATGTTTCAGTTGCGGCAATAATATCAGGTTTGTTATGGGCTATCCATGCATGGAAGTCAGGTATTTTATTTCTGATGCTTTGTAGGTTAATTGTAGTGAAGTTTATTGATTTATGGGAGTTGAGGGCTTGCAGAGAAGATGATGGGACCCGGGTTGGGATGTATGTCCCCGCATAGAGATAGGTTTGTTGCAGGATATGGGAGAGTAGTGTATTCTAGTTACTGTTTTACTTTGATTGGCTAATTTAGAGAGAAAATATTATTGTTGTGGTGATGGTGGGGGAGGATTTTTACTCTTTTACATAATAATATGCTTGTGTTGTAACAGCTGGCTGAAATTTGTGAGAAGGAAGTGCTGTGTTCTGACTGCATGGGGAGAGAGGATAATGGGCAGTGGGAGGAAGAGGTAGAAGAATGATGTAGAGAGGTTAAATGTAATAGGACATTGAAAGAGAGTGATAAGGTGAGTAGAGTAGTAATAGTAGAGATGGACATCATAGTATGGGATGTGGGTGACTAAAGGAGTGAGAATTAGTGTGCAATAGCGAGATGTGGTGGTGGAGAAGAGGTTGTACTGATGGGGTAATGAGTTGAGTTAAGATGCTGGGTATGTGTGGATTTGGTTGGAGGTATGGCTAATGGTGTAAGAAAGAAGAGGCACTTGGGTTTTTGGAATTATTACAGGAATTGGAGCATTAAATAAAACTAAAAATTAAGAAATATTACATCTGTCTGACCATAGCGCTTGAATGAACTTATTAATTTCTTTTAAAAAGTGGAGACAACTTCACATTCATTTATCATATGCTATTATTTCAGAATCAATCTCCAGCATTTAATTGTATTTGATTTATACATAACTGTAATTTTAGTATCATCTTAGTATCATTTTCTTGTATTCTTCAGAGAAGTCTTCATTATTAATTTTTGAGGAGTAATTCAGGAATTGTCTAAGTATGTGGAATCTAACTAAATAATTTTATAAATTTGTGACAAATACAATTTATTTTTCATTGCATTATTATTGATATCTATGTAATGAAACTCCAGATTTTATCTTCGTGACTCTTGGCACTTATTGGAGTTGTTAAATCAGTTAGATGTGACTGATACATTTTTTTAATTTTGCATCCTTAGATGTTGTTTCATTGTATACAAGTATAGACCAAGATGTTGGTATAGATTATCTGACGGATTACTTGAGTGATTTTACTAATTTTGAGAATAACACTATTAACACTATATGTACTTTGATGGAATTAGTGTTAGAGAATATTTTTTTCAAGTTGAAGGGAACTTGTTTCAGCTGGTGTCTGGTCTTGCTAAGTGTTCTCAGGTAGCCCCTTCATTTGCAAATTTGGTAATGTCTATGTGGGAGGTAAACTTTCTTATTAAAAATTCTAAGTTCGAAAATATTCTCTTTTATAGATATTACGTAGATGACCTTATTTTTTTATGGAAGGGAGATTATGAGACTTTTCTTTCTTTAGTAGAGAATTTGAACAGTACAACTAGGTTTTTGAAGTTTACAGTTGGTCATTTTGGTGACAACATTGACTTTCTAGATGTCCAGTTGACCTTTAACAGGGATGTTTCAAAATTTGATAGTAGTATTTTTAGGAAGTCTGCATTTGTCAACCAGTATTTATAGGGTCTATAATGAATCAGCAAATGCTTAAAAAAGCAAACACTGATTCATCAACCCTATTTAAGTGAAAGCTTATAATCCCAAACACTCCGAACAAAAAAATCGCTGTTCCCCAAAAAAAAAAAAATCTTAAAACAGTATATAATGTGGGGGGCTTTGCTCACCACACACCCTACTTAAATATACCAACTCCGAGACTGCACCACAGTGGAGGAAATGGCAAACTCCCGAAACCGGCCCAGCAATTTTTTTTCCCTGGGAATAATAAATCGCTGTTCCGGGTGTTTAGGATTGTAAGCTTTCATTTACATATGGTCGATGAATCAGCGTTCGCTTTTTTAGGGTTTGCTGATTCAATATGGACCCGTATTTATATTATGAAAGTTTGCATCCTAATCATATGAAAAGGGGTTGTCAAGGGCCAGTTCATTCAACTCACCCGGTTGACCAGTAGTGATCATATTTTTTTTGAATGAAGTCCAAAAACTTTTTGAATTTTTTTTACAAAGAGGTCATGAAAAATACTGGCTAGAAAAGATCATTGCTGAGGTTAGTATTTTGAGAGAACAGAAGGCCTGTTCTATTTTTAAGACAATGTAGTCATGTGTTTACATTAGTTGGTAACACTGATTCTAACATTGTTCAAATTGGTGTTGGTAAATCCACCATTTGTTATTTTTTGGCCTTTCCAATTCCTATTACTAATCAAACGAGGATTATTAAAGCTATCTTATTTGACAATTGGAAGGTGATTTTAGGTAATTCTGAACTTTCCAAATTATTAGGGACAAACCTACATTTATGTATAAAAAGGTGGTCAATATTAAGTCTATCCTGGAAAGACATTCAAGTGATAAAAAAAAGACATTTCATGAACAATGGGGTACATTTCCCTGTGGGTTATGCAGACAGTGTAGGTTTGCAATGGTAAATTTAGTGGTTATTAAAAATTATTGTTAGAATGTCGTGAAACATTACGGCAAATTTTCTTAATGGCAGATCAGTCTCCTGGACTGAACAAAATGATTAATATTAAGTGCTTTTTTGAAGCACAAAGAATATGATACAATATAGAGTTGTGTACTCATATTTTTAAATATATTTTATTTATTTATTCATTGAAGCTCATGGTTCACTGGATGTGACTGAACATGTGACTTTTTATTTTATATAAATGTATGAGAGGTTTGTGGGTGTGTTTTCTGAAGAAGTTCAATTTTAATTAAACTGAACGAAGGTACTAAAAGTAGTGCTGTGCGTTTGTTTTACTTCCACCTGTTGAAGTTTCTTAATGTAGCTTTAGTGTGGTTTACTGAGTTTGTTGGTTATTACTGATATCTATTAAGAATTCTAATAATTTGGGGACCAGTTTCTTATCTAGGTTAAATATCTTATTAATATCTGTGTTCATAAACCCCCGGATTCACGAAACCTCTGTGTAAGACTAAATAAGTCTTACTCGGAAACTGCAGTTGAACGGTATGATGTCAGTGTGCCATGCATATTCATGAGGGCATGCTGACTCCACTCCAAGTCTAACACGGACCGTGCAGGAAGGCAGGGGGCGTGTCTGACTGCCGAGCAGTCCAAAGGTCTACGCCCCTACAAGTGTCTGAGTTGTGCAATGTCAACACACATGAGCGAGTCCGCTCAAATGTCTACATACCCAACACCACACTCCCTCACAATGTAAACCTCCAGTACAGTTATAAAATGTAAAACCTTTAACTTAATTCTAATAATTCCCGATATAGCTGCCCGTATTTGTGCATCTTTGCATGGGTTTGCCCATTGCTTAGCTACAGTTAGCAATTTCGACATCGAAGAGCATAATAAGAAATGTTTATACAAATTAAGCCAAAGAGCAATAGCATAGTGGTAGAGCCTACGCACAAAGAGGAGGCATTCACAGTTCTAGTCACCCCACACTACTATTATATGTTTTAAATTAGTATATGAAATAATACCTGACATATATGAATAAACTTTTAGTAAAAATCATAGAAATGGCCTACGTATCAGTGAACAAAATGTATACATATATAAATATAAGAAGGAACTTGACATATAATTGCCCATAGCTAAGCAGCGCTTTACCCAGCGCAATATAGTTGTCCATAGTTAAGCAGCGCTTGGCCCAGTGCAATATAGTTGCCCATAGTTAAGCAATGCTTAGCCCAGCGCAATATAGTTGCCCATAGTTAAGCAGTGCTTTACCCAGCGCAATATAGGTGCCCATAGCTAAGCAGCGCTTAACCTAGTGCAATAGTTTTACATAGAGCTGTGCACCACACCAACTAGCGCACCATCGGGCAACATTGAGCAACGTCGGGCAATGTAGAGCAAAGTTGAGCAAAGTTGCCTAAACACAACCACACCCCCTAGCCTGTCTGGACAGTAGTAAAATAAAAAGCAATGACAAGGCTCGAACCCAGGACAATGTGCACCAGAGTCAAAGTACTGAACCACCACACCATGACAGCTTTGCAGAAGCATGCACTGTTAACATACATATACTTATGAATGGAAGTTTAACCATTGCTAATCAGGTTTGCTGTTAGCCGAGAATTTTACAAAATGGCCAATCACAAATAAGTGCGGGAAATGAGGCATATTTAAGCCCCATAGGTGGGAATGCTCGCATTAACTGATTGTGGTACCCATTTGCAGTCAGAATGTCCAGAACTGGAGAGGGAAATCGCTTTAGAGTACAGAAGTGGGGCATTGAGGAGTCCAAATACATGGTTTGGCTCCTAGTCCATCGTCATGAGTGTAGACTCCTGCAGGGCCAGTTTCAAGGTACGGTGTTTAAAGCGGAGGCTTGGAACAGGATAGCTCATGACCTCACCAGTGCCACAGGCATCCCAAGGACTGGTGAGCAGGTCCGTAAACCACCATTCAGACCTGAAGAGATGGAAGCAGGACCAACTGACCCGATGGATCCAGGAGGCCCGTCAAATGCCAAATGCCCCACTACTGAGTAGGTAGCCATGGAATGAAGTATGTAAGGAATGCTGTTGTAGTCTATGTTATGGATAGGTATGTCTCAATATCCCTTCATTTACATTACAGCTGCAGGTGTTCGTGCCGCGAATCAACAAGCCTATGCAGATAGGCTCCTAAGGCTGCCCCACCAGGCAGGTTAGTAATTCTTCTGCATGTATTATTATATAAAAGAAGTAAGAGAGCCTGAAAAAGAGTGTTGTAACCCATCAATAAAGGTCTAATAAGCCGTGAATAAAGTCTCTGCGTGTATTGTAACATAAATTAAGTGAGAGAGTGTGAAAAAGTGTTGTAACCCATTAATAAAGGTATAATAGATTTGGAATAAAAGTATTCTGCATGCACCAAAATATGAAATTAATGAGAGAGCCACTACAAAAGTGTGTAATGTAATTAATAAAGTAGAATGCCTGGACTGTGTCTGTGTCACTTTCTTTGATATGTTGTAATAACCTTGCAGCATGGAGATAGTATGTTGTATTAAAAGCTGTCAATCCACAATTGGGCAGGTCCATATAAAGTGGATGAAGGGAATGCCAGTAGCCCTTAAGCATGTATACAGTCCTCAACTGATGGTTCATGGCTAGAATGTGCAGGTTAATCTGGCACATGAGTAGCTTGTGAATGTGATCCCCAGAAATGTCAATGTGCTGCTAGAACTTTAGGGGTCTGTTTAAATGTAGCTGAAAATGTCACCTGAAGATGGCCAGATATGTAGATATATGAATGTAAATGAAATATATAAATATGTAGCAGTAACATCTGCATCTGGAACAGTTTGTATGTCAGATACAGGTCAGGTATATGAACAACTATCAAAACCCAATTCACAATTTCATGGACACTGCCTAGTGTAATAATACATGTAGGGGATATATACCTGCTGTCAGTAGGAATGTAGAGTACAGTTATAAGTATATACAAGTTGTTAATGGATTTTTTCAACCCTACTTTATGTTCATAAAAATGCCATTCCACAACTCAATGGGTATGTGTAATCTCAAAAACATTGTTGGGACATATGTCCTGTTGGTTTATAAATATCTGCATGTACTTTGATGCCTGTGCCCTGTTCACATACCAAAACCTTGGTGGCCTGTTGCCACCAATCAATCCTGCATGCTGTTGGAATGTCCATTGGTGTTCTAAATATGCATGTGTTATGCTTGCTGTTCAACTGCTGGAATACCTGTGTGTTGGAGTAATGGGAATACTACTGCATGCTGTTACAACTAATTTGGAATGCTGTTGTCTTTTACTAACCCATATTGTCATTAAATCCTGCTAAACATAGAATGTATGGGAAGGCCGGTCCCAGCGGGCCCTCCTCTCCCACCTCAGCTGGCGATGGCACCTGGCACCAGCATGTCCGGTGCCCAGCCCGGGACCTCCTCCTCTGGTGGCCCTGTGCCACCTTTGGGTGGAAGCACTGCAGGGGATGGGGCTCATCTCCCCCTGCAAGCATGGCCAGAGGAGGGCCACCCATCACCCTCCAAATAGGTCCGGGCTGTGGTGCGTAGGGAGATCGAACACACAGTCGCTGATCCTCTACGCCAGCTCGAGGCAAGAGTGGCGTGACTCACGGGTGAGCCTGCCCCTCCTACACAGCCCCCAGCACAGCCACACTCGGGTCTGTGAAGGTGCAGTGGTGACTGCCCATGGGTGGGGATCTCAGTTCCAGTGTTACCATCTGTGGGCTCATGGGCTTGCGATTTCCAAACATCCTTCCCCATCAATTGTGTTCACCCACCCCATGTGTCATATTCCGCCCCTGTATGCATCTTGTTTGTCATGTTTGTTTACCTTCCCAACCTACCTCCCACAACATACCTACTTCCCCTACCTCACATTCCACTCTCACCTGGAAAAAAAAAAAAGAGCAAGCTGTTCCCACAAAAAAATTATGCCCCATACATAGCTGCCAATCTCGCACACATGTCCTCAGGACATGTAAACTGATAATTATAATTGGCAGTACAGCATACATTGTTGTCTTCACCCCTCTCTCAGGGGTGGAAGGTTTCAGATTTCACTCCAAATTTCTGCAAAATGCACAGCTGTTGCTGGTAAAGAAATGGGCAGCTATGGACCTTCCCTACATCCATCCTGCACATCCCAAGCTGGTTTCCCTACTGTCTTTCCCTCTTTGTGCCCCCTTTTTCACCACTTTCCTATCTCCCCATTTTCTTTTCTTTCAAATAAATTAGCACGGGGGTTAGCGGGAGTAAGCACTTTTAAGCAGTAGTAAGCTGGGATGCGCGAGTGTGCGCTTAGCTAAGGTAGCTAAGCGTCACGCAAACCTGTGCAGACCCACTTAAAACTGCTTAAAAGTGCCTTAGTCACTCTGTATGTCAGGTCCCTTGTTCTGCTCAGCAGCAAAATAAAACACCTCTGTCAGTCTCAAAGCCCAGACCTTGGACACACTAGACTGCATGAAGAACCACTAAGCCACAGCAGATTTACAATAACTTGATGCTGAAATGAATATATCATGCATTACAATGAGTGAATGTAAAGGAAAAATAGGAAGGCCATAACACAAAGCTTGTTCTGTGGATCTTTACCAGCAATTGTTGTGGAATTGCATTACAGGACTGTGATGAGTGAAGCAGCCATTCTTGCAGCAAATAATGTTACAGAAGCACTTTACAACCCCCACACAGTATCACAGCAGGACAAACACTGGCATATCTGAATAGGGCGGAGGCCATACTTCCCAACTGTGACTACTTTTCAGGGATGTCCCTGAGTGTAAAACATATATTAGCTGTGTCCCTCTGAATCCCTCTGAAAAGTACTGATGTTAGGCAGAAAGGTGGGGTATTACACAATGTATAATGACAATAATAACAGTAGACACTGCTTGTACTTCATAAAAGGTGTACTAATCCATATGCACTGCTTCACTCAAGTCTACACTTACTGTCCATATTGTTTGGAAGGTGTACCTCACTTTCAACTACCTATCCCAGACTCCATGCAAGTATGTATCCGAGTGTTTCATAGGCCTGGCAGAGGCACAAACACACAGGCATATCAGCTTCACAGCTGTTACACACTCTGCAAATAGATTTGGGAGGACTTCCACAAGGATGCTCTTCTGTAGGAGTACAACACAGACATACCAAAGGATGTAGCCATGTACTGGTAGCAACTGACTGTAACATTTCCATTGTACCAGTGCTGTAAACACCTGTGGGTTGCACAGACAATGAATAACAGGCTAACTTCCAGCTACCATCTGGATCAGTTCACAGTTGAGAACTATGCAGACAGACCACCTGCCTTAGTAAACTAACAGGTACACACCGACCCTTTAAGTCCAGTAAGATAACATTCACACAATAATACATAATGCTCTTTGTATGTCTGCATCCCCCCACAAATTTACAATATACTTGTGTGTTCAGGGTCTACCAAGGATGTAGGTAGGCATACTCAGTACTGGAATAGTCCAGTTCTCTTGAGAATCCTGTGCTAATGTCAACAATAAAAAGCACAAACCCTGCAGAAATGAGTACATTAAAATTCACAGTATAACAGTTCACAAACAGTTCATGTGCCAAAAGAATGCACTGCAATAACTACTTCTGTATGGAAGTTAGTCAAATAAGCAGAAAAGAAACTACATACTCACATATACCTTGTGTAAGCATTTGTAGGGATGAGTTAAACTCTACACTGATATGTCCGTACTGGAAGTGGCAACAGTCAGGTCTGAGTACAACATGTACATCACTGGCTACAAACCTAGCTTCAGATATAAGAAGTATACCAACCTTCTGAATGGAAAAACACAACAGTGTCTACAGCAAACAAGCATGGGCCACACTCTGGAAATCTGAAAGGGCTACGCCTACATAACCTAGCAATTTATAGCAGTGGGTTGCTATGACAGTGTATACTGCAATTACCACACAGCAGGCTGTATGCATTTACCAAATGCTGGGTACCAATTGGTGCAGAGGGCATCACATGCACATGCACAGATACCTATAAAAGCAGATTGTACTTGCTATCCCCACATGCAATCATTACATTGCATGACTTGTAGTCAAGCTACAACCTGGAGATGAAAAAAAAAATACATAAAAAAAAAAATAAGTAAAGCAATATATTACTGAATTACAAAACTAAAATATTAATTAAGTAAAAAAAATTAATTAACAACCAAAGGAAACATAAGTAAAAACATCCATAACTGAAGACATTCAAAAGAGACTGTAAACAAAGTTTATATCTTTGCACACAGACGGACCTGCAAATCACAAACAGGTATGTAACAAATATGTAGTTACCGCAAGTAGTAGATGTTTATGAAGAGTACTGTACATACTTTGAAACATGCATATGTGGCAGCAGTTGGTATGTATGCACTGATGCCATGCATTACTACTGCCATGAGCAAATGAGTGTGTAGCTGTGTGCAGTGGGACATAACTGTGAGAAATGTAGCTCAGCATTAAATGCCAGACATCTGATCATGTTATCTATGGTCTGTACAGCACTGTGTATAATGGCTGTTTGTGGGAGTAGTGCAAGCAGCTACATAAACTTGGATTTGACAGAGTAAGACATGCATAATAGTCATATCATGTGTAGCTTAGCATTGTCAACTGCTGTACCAGGCTAGTATAGTAAGGTAGCATTTGCAGCTATATATACTTCCTGTAATATTACTGTGTGCACACATGTGCCAACTGTTCATGTTGTAGCAAGGCCCAACAGCTCATCCATGAGGTATACGGACTTACAATAGTGTGGACCATGTGTGTGCATGGCACACACATATGGAGATATATATATATGTGTCAGATATATCAGCATCTGTACATGTGCATAGAGCAAGGGACATACTGCAACTGTTTGTGAAGGGTGGACATATATATGTTGGTGAAGGTTGTTATGTGCATATTGTTATGTAGGTTGTAGTGTTTGGCAAACAAGACAGCATACAGTGCTGGTATATGACATGTGGTGTTTAAATGCTGTGGGTATGATTTGTTAGGTATTCAGTTTTCCAGACAGGGAGTCCTGCTAAAGATACATGGGCTGTGAATACCTTCAATGCATGCTGCACAAGACTGTGCAATAGTATTACATAACTGTAACCCTCGCAACCTTTGCATAATTGATATCCCCACCATGAAAGGTGGACTGTTTATGTACCTATATGTAGATCTATCTGTACACCAATGTATGTCCATATGTATGCTCAAGCTCAATGTTGTACATGTATTGCCATCCCTTTTGTTAGAAACCCTGTACCCATGAACTACCACATAGGTGGTAGTCAACTCCACACCGAAAGTGTGAGAAGTGACCATGGGACACAGGTGGACAATAGTGTCCCTTTTGACAAGCACAGTGCCACACTAGTCATGTAAACTGTGTATGGTCCACATGTCATCAGAAAAGGTGTGTCATCCATGGAAAAAGAGGTCAGTGTTCCACCCTACTCATCAGTCATAAAACCCATCATAGAGTACAATGGCCCTTGTGGTATGTACCTCAGAAGACATCTACAGCAACTGTAGACGGCAGCCACATACCTCACAAAGAGTATTACCAGACTCAAACAGATGCCGTATGTAGGCTGTCTTACAAAGCCACAGCTACACTGTGTTGCATACCACCTACCCAAGGGCAGCCTCTGCCTAACACACAAAGCTATGCCAAACCCACAGGTGTTGGACATGCTCCATATAAACAGATCAAAATCCCTACAAGCTACACACTGTACTGATCTCAACCTTGTAACATCAGAAAGCAGAACACGCTGGAGTGGTACATTCTCATCTCAGACACATACCATACTCTGGAACTAACTACCTATCAATAGCAAAGAAAGGTCCTCATTAGCAGTCATCATGAATAATCATGATGAATGGATGTGAGATAGGAAATACAACACAGGAATCACCTCTGTGGCTCTGCGCATGAACTTAAATGACATGGGTGTTAAAGGTCAGGGTACCATATGGCTAGGCTTCTATAGGCCCTACGGCTAATAGCCCATTAGCTACCTAGGACCCGATACACACACGCATGGACATGTTGCATTAATTGCTATGTGAGGTTGGCTGAGTGTGATGGTGAATGTTTAGGCGAATGTGTCAATGTTGTGTATATGTGTGATAGCCTAGTGGGAAACTGTTCATATCATGGTATGTAGTGTTCTATCTATGATCCCCACAGAAGATATGTATGCCATTGCTAGGCAGGAAATGTAGCATGGCATACAGTGTGACGTAGTCCCATGGTGTTGACTGGAGTGTGCCATTGTAGGCTAAAGCAGTACATGTATGCTTATTGATTGTTAACGCTAGTGAATATAAATCCCGTATGAACTGTTGTACTGCCTGAAGCTGTAGGCCTAAACAGCACAGCATGGTGTATATCCACATTGCTTGGAAACACTGTTTTGTTTGTTACCTGTACTCCTCACACATTACACACCTCAGGCATGAAGTTTTGTAAGTGCTGACACACAGTACTGTATGGTACACAGGTAAAGCTCATCAGGGTTGCCATACATTTGTGTCTTGTAGGTATGTCTGATGTGTGTGTGGGTATGCCTGTAACATGGCCTCGGTCGTATGTGTGTTACAAGATATAAGTGCATGTGTAGCAACATGTATAGTGTAGTACAGCAGTATGCCACCTATATTGATGAGTGTGCACATATGCTACGTAGAGGTTTGCTGTCAACAAGTAGTGTGGTGTACTGGTAGTGCTGTAACTGTACTTCACAATCATTTCAATGGATGACATTTTTCTGTATGCATTAGCTTCATATATACCTCCTGTGGCTAGGTGGTGCATTGTGTCACATACAGTGTGCCATGTACTGTTGTATAGTCTTACATACTGGTTTCACTTTGTTGCTGTGCAGAACATGGTTTAATATATAGAACGTGCCAGGCACTGTCAGGCAGTTGTGGGCTGAGCACTGATATGTGGTATTAAAAGTGTGTATCTACTGACAGGCAATAGGTTGTTATATATGGCATTTCATTGATATCTGTACTGTAGAATGTTAAGTGTGCCACATGACTTGCTGACAATTATTGTTTTCTTGTCTTCAAGGGACATGTCTCACCACCGCAACCCTGCTTACTCCCCTGAAGAGGAGGAAGTTATCCTGAACAACCTACTACAACATCACGCCCTGCTGTTCTCCAGAACAAGCCAGGACCAGCATGAGCGCACTGCACTGTGGCAAGATGTTGTCCATCGGGTTAATGATGTAGGCATGCATAACCGGACTTATGAGCAGGTACGCCACCACTGCAGTGATTTAATTCAACATGTCCGGCAGCATGCCTCTGATGTCCACTGACAAAAGCTTTCCACAGGTGGTGGTGCAGCATCACATCAGGCCCTCACCAGAGTGGAAGAGCTGCTCCTCAGCATGGTGGCTCCTGGCCCACCACTACAACAGACATGTGTCATCATGGAGGCCGGAGTCACCCAGTATGTTGACTCGGAGCATGCAGGTGAGATGGCATATCTGTAGACTACTGTTAGCTCGATTGTTAGAACATGCATATGTCAGATGTGTACTGTGTATTTAGAAGTTGTGGAGCCTGGTGTTGTGCAATACTGATAATCTGGAACATAATCTGTATGCCTGTGACTGTCAACCATTGTACTACTGTACGATTGCAAACTCACAGCAGCAATGCCATAGTTGTTGACACTGGCAAACTGTCTCAAATACTTGTAGGTCCCTCTGGTGTGACAGCAAGACAGCAGACCCATGCTGGTTAGTGTTTTACATTTGATATGGCAAATAACATGTGCATGTCATAGGTGAGTTATAGGCCATATACACATGTATAACACCTACACGTAATGCATGCTCTGCATGTTTTCTGTGGGACTATGCACATCCCAGTAACATGAGTAGCTGCCTCAAACACAGTCAATACACAAAGCATCCCAAACAATTGTGGTACACTGTAGTGGACATTGTATAGGCAGAGTCAATACAAATGCACACAACATAAACCACAGTGTCATATGCAGTACGTGTTAATATGATACACATGGCATATTTAGACACCTGCTGTAAGGTCAGACTCCAGTATCCCAAATGTCATCCACACAGCACACATACTATACCTGAGGGGTAGAGGCCTATCATTGGGTGGTGTGACACTCTTCAACACACAACACATTCATGTTAAGCAATGCTCCCTATTGAACACCTTACATACCCATGTGACAACTGCCTGTGAAATGGTTAATGTAGCCACTGTGCTGCAGTTCAGGTACAGCAAGATAGTTGCCAGTGTGGCACACATTAGTGGCCTTGAGTGACCACATGATGCTGCCTGATGACGGCTCATGGTACTACACTACATCCAGTTACAGTAACTATAGTACTACACATACCATTCATTGCTATACACCTGACAGTTGTGTGCATCCAGCCATGGTATGTATACCTATGAGTGATAGTGCACAGGACACTGAAAAGCATGTAATACATGCACAGCAATGTTGTGTCCATCTACACATTGTGTTCCAGGGTGAGGCTAGTCACTGAACAACACACATGCATCAAAGACATGTATACTGTTATTAACAAGGACTCTCTACACTTGCACTGCATGCTGTTGAGCAACACACATCCTGCATGCTGACACGTGTGATAGGACTCTTTGGCTTGTGATACTGTACTCCACCATCAACCACTAATGAGTATATTCTGTATTGCTGTTGGTTTGTGTGTGTGTGTGTGTGTGTGTGTGTGTGTGTGTGTGTGTGTGTGTGTGTGTGTGTGTCTACTTTAATGAGTAGTGCATTTGTGTTCATGTGTTCATGTGTGCATGTGTTCATGTGTTCATGTATTCATGTGTACATGTGTGCATGTGTGCATGTGTGCATGTGTTCATGTGTGCATGTGTGCATGTGTTCATGTGTACATGTATTCATGTGTTCATGTGTGCATGTGTGCATGTGTGCATGTGTGCATGTGTGCATGTGTTCATGTGTTCATGTGTGCATGTGTGCATGTGTGCTAACATCATATACAGATTGTAAAGTGTGTTTCCTGTCTTCCTCTCACAGGTGCTGAGGTTGCTTTGGTTGAGTGCAGCAGGGAACCTGAAGACACTGCCACAAATAGTGGAAATGATGATACATGTGTTGTGGCACAGGCAGGTTTGACAGGGTCTGTTGTAGGTCTGCCAATCGACAGTACACAGCTTTTCACCCCATCTATGTGCACATTCATACTGCCAATACATCCCTCATCACCAATGGCCTTAGCTGAGGGACAGCATACAGTAGGCATTGACCAGGATAGTGTGGTATCTATAGCACATGCATCCCCTCACAGCAGCCATAGCCAGATTCCAGGAACAGTACCACATAGGCAGATGTCCAGGGGTTCTCGTGGGAGCACCGCTGGTTGTAATGCACCTGGCAGACGTGCCCACACAGGTCTTACAACCTCAGGTATATTCCCGGCTGTAATGCAGGCACAGGCACATATGGAACGGTACACCAGACAGGGACTAAGGGCGCAGAGGGCCCATAACACCGCTATCAATGACAGTATCCGTGACTTTGCCGGTGCCATCCGTAACTACACCGAGGTCATTGATAGACATTGGGGGGAGACATTAGATGTCCTCTGCAATGTCATGTCATGTGCCAGGACAGTGCAGGATGGCTGAGATGTCGACATGGATGTATGCCAGCAACATCATTGGCTGGCAGTCATCACGGACAACACACAAGTCACAGCCGCTCCCGCAGTGACAGTACCAGCCCCAGCAATGTTGTGGCTGGGCTGTCAATTGACCATCATAGAAGACCACGTGCATGTGGCTCTGGCCAGTCCCAGCAGGGACATGGGTCCAGTTGACATCCTTCTGCCTCTGATGATAGTACCCAGTTTGGCTTAGTACCCGATACTGTCCATGGCACCCCTGCCAGGTGCAGGTACTGTGGCCGTGGCCAGAGATGGTGATCTGTACAGCCTGGCAGGTACAGTCTGTGGCTGTCCCACAACCTCCCGTATATGGCAGCCACACGGTGGAACTGTGTGCATGCAGACACACACACACATAAACCAAACACATAGGGCTAACACATACACACACATTACATCATTGACCCATGCTGTACTGTTGTCCCTCACACACACACACACACACACACACACACACACACACACACACACACACACACACACACACACACATACATGTCGATTGGATGGGTCAATGCAACACTCTGCAACAACACACACCCTGTGCATATGATGATACTGTGCCACCTCCTGTCATCTGTCACATTGATGCAGGAACAGGCTAACATTGTGCTGATGCACAGGGTGACTTTACAGCAGTGTATCAATGTTAGCATGTTGTCAACAGTGGAGTGTAATGATATCCTTGTAGGTATAGCTGAGCAGGCATGATGCATTAAAGCTATGATTATCACTGTAGTATTGTTTACACCAGTGTTACTTCCAAAAATGTATTGTCCTCCCATGTGCCACTTAGCTGATGTGTGTAGTTTTGCCAGCATGTGTTGGTGAGTGGACAGTATGTGTGTGATGTGTGCAGTACAGTTTGCAGGTGTACATTTCTGAACATGGTGGAGGTGCACTGTCTGCATGTACATGCATAGTGGACACATGGGAAGGGTGACATGTCCTGTATTACACAGTGTTAACACTTCATAGTTTCTATTGGAGGCCAGTATGCATTTTACTACACATATGCTTTAACTTGGGTACACATATGTGTATGACATGGTTTGACACTTGGCTGTGGGTGATACTGTTACTATCTGTCATTGATTTGCATTCTGGTAGTATACACAACCTTAACAGCCTGACTATAACCAATCGTTAGATGATGTCTTGATAACTGACACACAGATGTAGGAAACTCAGTAGCATTTGGATCCTTCTGGTACTATACTATACCAGTAACTAGTGGTATTGACCGCCACACATTCCTGGGACCACTCCTGTTTGGCTTATAACCCTCTTAGATACAAGCAAACACACTAGGGATATGTCCGTCCACATCTGCAAATGTGTACAGTGGCCTGCAATGCATTTTCCGGATGTGACACATCCTCCTCAAGGGTATCATACAGACAGGTACCCATTGTCCAACCCATGCTGTAAAGCTATAAGCCAACTATAGCATACTCATCCACATTTACTAAACATAGTATCCCGACAGTACCACATAGGTAGTAGCCCCCAATATGTGGAACGGGTACCGATGTGTACATACAGCCAAGTGTTATGTCATCTGTCCTTTGGTATTCACATTTCCAAAGGTATTCTGATGTCCATCGGTGTATCACATAAGCAATAAGGTGTCTGTATGCATATCCACAAAGTTGTTGTACACCTATAATGACTGTTCATTATTGACAGAGACTTTGTTGTGTTTGAACATGTCTGACATATATCCCAGGCATGAACCCTCACTCACACTATTCTATGGAAACTGTCATGGGTGTGTGTGACACAGCTGACCTAGGCTACAGATCACTACAGTGGCTGGCCTTGTCACAAACATACATGTGTGACCTAAGGTCTGAGAAGCAGCAGCACAATCTGTCAAAGGTAACAGATGTATTCATGTAGACAGCAGGCTTCACATCTCTGAACTAATTGAAGTCACTTGTACATATATGTATATGCCACACAGATACCTGAAATGTGCAATGCATATACAGTTGTTCTACTGATATGTCATACAGTAGTAAAAGCAAAACCCACAACACATTCACCAACAGTGTCACACACACACTCAGCAACTGCAGGACTCAAACCCCTACCTAACTATACTCTGATACTGGTGGAGTATGCATTAACACGACGTGCTATATGCTTTACGGGTTTTTTTTTATTTCCACTGCTATATTTGTAGGATGCTGACATCATCAGACATGCCAATGTTGAATATACCACTTTTCAGGTAGTTTCCTATTCTCCAAAAAGGGCACTCCTCTCAAAGGTAATTATACACACACACACACACGCTCAGCTTTCAAACTCCTATCCAACTATGTTATGATACTAGTGAAGTATGCATTAACACAGCACGCTATATGCGTTACTGGGGGTTTTCATTTCCACTGCTATATTTGTAGGATGCTGACATCATCAGACTTGCCAAAGATGAATATACCACCTTTCAGGTAGTTTCCTATTCTCCAAAAAGGCCACTCCTCTTAAAGGAAATCACACACAAACTCACCAATTGCAGGATTTAAACCCCTACCTAACTATGTTATGATACTAGTGATGTATGCATTAACACGACATGCTATATACTTTCCTGGGGGTTTTCATTTCCACTGCTATATTTGTAGGATGTTGACATCATCAGACTTGCCAAAGATGAATATACCACCTTTCAGGTAGTTTCCTATTCTCCAAAAAGGCCACTCCTCTCAACGGAAATCACACACACTCAGCAATTGCAGGATTCAAACTCCTACCTAACTATATTATGATACTAGTGATGTACACATTAACACAATATGCTATATGCTTTACTGGGGATTTTCATTCCCACTGCTATATTTGTAGGATGCTGACATCATCAGACTTGCCAAAGATGAATATGCCACCTTTCAGGCTGTTTCCTAGTCACCAAAAAGGCCACTCCTCTCAAAGGAAATCACACCCCCCCACCAACACACAGCAATTGCAGGATTCAAACCCCAAGCTAATTATGCTATGATACTAGAGAAGTACGCATTAACACAACATGCTATATGCTTTACTAAGGGTTTTAATTTCTACTGATATATTTGTAGGATGCTGACATCATCAGACTACACATGGTATTGTGTGTGCACTTTGTCTTATGCAATCACGGGACTGAGCCATGGGGGCCAGCAGGTGTTACTAGCTTGAACAGGACTCCACAATTCTTACCTTGTGTGATGTATCTGTGTCCCAGTTGGCAATCCATCAGATGACAATACATATTTATGCACAGGTTGTTGATGTTGTGGATACCACATGTGTCTAGGATGTTGGAAAAGGCCTATTGAAGGTCTATGTGGCACGTGTATAGCTCATTTCATTGATGTATATCCTGGGTGACTGCCTTATAAACAGTCTAGCAGGTTTGGGAACCATGATCTGCACATGACCAAACCAAGGGTGGTAGTGTTGTGTGTTAGTGTGCTTCCAATAGCTCTGTTTATGACTTCAATCATGATGGACTACATGGCCTTGCACATCTGACTTCATAGGCTTATAACACTATAGTTCCCATGGTCTGTTGTGCACCAACACTTGTGTAGTGTGCCAGGTGTTGCTGTAACCCATTCAACGGTTTTATATCCTGTAGAGAGGGTGAGGCTCAGCAGACTGTTCAGGTGCAGGGTCCATTTGTTCTGCAGTTCACATATGACACATATGGGGAAACACTGTAATTCCATTGATGCCATGTTTTCAGCTTTAGAAGGAGCTGTTTAACCATTCTACATGTGATATCTCCTGGTATGGTGTTAGGGCCTTTTGTCAGTGGGAGGTGGGTATGTGTGTATGGGCCTGTCTGACAGGATGTTGGCATTGTCAGTCATTTACAGTTGGCACTGATTCAGGCCATATATGGGTGTACATTGCTATGTATGACATAGCTGAAGGAAGCGTCATGGTTCCATATGGACTCCTTCCTGGATTCTTTTTCCATAATCTGGATTGGACAATGTTTGGAGTGCACATTGTTTATTGCTGTTACTGATTGCAGGTTTTTTATCTTCTATGCCTTTCCACTTTCTGTGAACAACCTAAGTATCTGTAGTACATATTTGATTATGACAGGGTTCCAATATATTATATATGTGTCTGTTTTCATAGAACTGTGTGCACAGGGCAGGATTGGTGAATAGTGAGAGGTTCCTGGGTTAAGACATGCAACTGGCAGATATGTGTGGCCCACTGCTGTACTCAGACATGGCCTAAGTGTGCGAGCATGCCCAGTTTGACCTTTCAGTATGTTGTTGTCTGACATTTTCCTCATTTATTCAAGTGTGTGAGCATGCCCAGTGTGACCTTTGAGTATGTTGCTGTCTGAAGTCCACTACATTTGTTGTTGTGTGTGAGCACACCCAATATTTACATTTATAATATATGTGTGTTGAAAATCATGTTGTATTTTTACTGCAGGGCTCACCTTTGTGTCAAAAATCTACAAGGATTATGCTGTGCCTGCAGGATTTCTATGGGACATTTTGCATAGATTTATCAACATTTCTTCATACAATTTGACCAGTGAAATACTGTCATGGTTTAGTGGTTCAGTACTTTGACTATAGTGCACAGTATCTGGGATTTGAGGACTGTCACAGCTTTTTATTTTCATACTGGGCAGACCAGATTGCTTAAAGACCAGTAGAGCAAATATGGGCATGTTTATCTGGTTTTGCTCAACTATGCCCAACTTTAGCCGGACTTAGCCAACATTGCTGAATTTTAATGAACACTGCTGAACATTGCCCAATATTGCTCAACAGTGCCCAGAGCTGTGCTAGTTAGTGTGTGCAATTTTGTTTACATATACTAAATAGTGGTAAAGGCACTGCTTTATATTGCTTAAAACATGGCAATCATGCCTCAGGTGGTGCTGCAGGGCTACCTATGTAGGATGCACATAGTACACTCCCTGTACATGTTTGCAAATAGGTATTGTCAAGTTAGGCATCCATTTTACTATATGTACGAGTCAGAGAGAGGTATCATTTCCGGGGTTCCTACTGAGCCAGTGTATGTGCTATGCATTGCCTCTTTGCCAAGGCCAAGGCATACTGGGCATGCCTCCTTCTGCCTACTGGGGCAGGCTCAGGTCGTTCCTCCTCCAAGTCACGCTCTGCCTGTGACAGCCTTGGCAATGGTGGGGGGCTGTTTGGCCCAAGCCTATACTGCTCCTGCTGCAGCTGTTTTCACAGGATCATATTATGTAGCATAGCACATACCATGACAATTTGGGTACATGTAGTTGGTGAGTACTGCAAGGCTCTACCAGATGTGTCCAGGCACTGGAACCGTGACTTGAGCAGCCCAAACACATGCTCGATTACATTTTGTGTTTCCGCGTGTGCCTCATTATGGTGTTCCTGTTCAGGTGTGTGTGCATTTCTGATGGGTGTCATCAGCCATGGCTCCAGTGCGTATCCAGCATCCCCCACTAGGTGACCATGAGGGATGTCCCCATTGGCAAATGTCTGGTACAGCTGCGTCAGATGCCAGATATGGGAATCGTGATAGCTTCCAGGGCAGCCAGCACACACATTCAATATTATGCCCTGGGCATCACACATGACCTGGCAGTTGATGGAGGGGAAGCCCTTGCAGTTGTAGTAGACCCTACCCTGCTCACCGGCTAGTGCTTTGATGCATATGTGCATGCAGTCTATTGCACCCACTACCTCAGGGTATTCCGCTATTTGCTGGAAGAGATGCATATTGCTGGCCAATACCACACGGGAATTGGGGAAATATACATGTTCACCGAAATGTGCTGACATGGCACTCAGGAACTGGTGCAGTACCCGGGATGCTGATGCCTGTGAAATGCCCATCATATCACCAGTTGGTCTCTGGAAGGCACCTGTTGCTAGCATTCTTAGGCCAACACATACCTTGGTTTCCACTGGTATGGGTTCCCCTCTGTTGGTTCTGTGTGTGAGGCATGGCCTGCACAGCTCAACAATTTGCTGCATCAGGTCTCTGTCCACTCTATAATTCTCCACTATCTCCAGCTCATGTAGCCCCTGGTAGGTTACCCTGGGCCTATACACTCTTCTCCGTCTCCTCACTGTGGGTTGCACAGCAGCATTTGCATTGTCACCACCCTCAGCATATTGCATATGTCGCCTTATAATAGCAACGGCAGCCCCTAACATTTCTTTGTCTCAGTAGAGCTTTTTAAGTTTTGACTTCTCTTAGTATACTGCAGTGTTGCAGTGTCTCTAAGAAAAACATGGTGGAATGTTGTTTGCAGAGTTTTAAGTGCTGGGCTGGGCTACTGTACTGCCTGTGTAATTGACTGATTCTGATTGTTTTCACCTGCTAGCTCTGCTAGTTCTACTTAATTAACTTCCTACTATTTATTTTCCTTCCTTTTCCCTTTTCTGTTACCACAGGGGGCAGCGCCACGCAAACAAGTGCACACGAGCGCCAACACGCTCACACGAGTGCCAACTCATGCACACCAGCTCACACGCATGCACACATGCTTACATGGGCTTACACGGGTTTCCACAATATAACACTTGCTTATTCAGGCTTAAACGTGCGCACACAGGCGCACACGTGCGCACACGCATGCAAACACATTGTAGGCATTTGTACAAAGAACTTTAGTGTTATCCATGGCGTACACCTTCAATTTCTTACCTTTAGCTTGGGTACCTGTTGACACACCTCTTCCAGTGATGACTGACTGACAGCGAACACATGCCACTCTGCTCCAATGAGCTTACAGTCTTTCATGCATACCCCCCTCATGATGTCACCTATCTTCTACTCTGATACTCCCCTTATCCTACTCTTACACTCCACGGACTTGGCTCATATGCCTTGTAAAATTGGGATTCACTATCCTTACCCTCATTTGCATAGGATTGCGTACTAATGCTTGGTTACATCTCTGGGATTTGGCTTCCCCCATAGCAACCCCTACTCAGTGGCCATGTTGTCTTCAGCCTGCCATTCACCTGCATGGCAAATTACATTTTTTATTTAAATGCCTATTTTTCCCTGTTTTTGTGTTATTTTCTGCTTTTTAAAGCGCCGTACGTTTGCACGGTGCCGCGCTATGCTTAAACATCGGAGATCGTGGAAAAAAATTATTGATTTTATTCATTTTCAATATGTTTACATGCCAATGGCCTTATATTTGGCCATTGGCATGCTTCCTCAACTGAATGCATCCTTTATTTGGAGCTGTCATAGCTCCATTTTGCTATTTGCAGAACGGTACTCAGTTGCCAACCGAGTACATTTCTACAAATAACACTACTCTTACTCGGACAGGTTAAGGTTTCCTGGATCGTAAATTTACCTCATTTGCATAGCTTTCAGCAGCAAATGAGGTAATTTGCATATCCTAGCCCTGTGCGTGTAGGAGTCGTTTAAGGAGCTCTCTTACACGCCCCTGCCGGCTCTTCCTGGATCGCTCGACTCCGTGCAAGCCTTCATGAATCCGACCCAAAGTTTCTAAATATTTGTAAAATTAACCAATTCTCAGAATCTTGATTGTATTTGGACCTCATTTTTTAAGTGTATATATATATATATATATATATATATATATATATATTTGTGTGTGTGTGTATAAAAAAAAATATATATATATATATATATATATATATATATATATATATGTATGTATATATATATATATATATATAATATATATATATATATATATATATATATATATATATATATATATATATATATATATATATCAGTACCAATTAAGAATTGATGCCAATAAATTAAGTTACTTTGTGTTTCAATACTAGCATTTTGTTGAAGTTATCAGTTTCTAAGCAGTCATTTGTATATGCAATTGGAAACATAGAAAATATTAAGTCTTCAATACAATGGTTAGAATATGTGAACTTTTGGAAGGAGGAAATGATGTTATTTAAATAGGGAATTTGAGAAGAGGGTGTAATTCCATTTGTACAAAAATATTGTATTAATCAGATAAAACTATTACGGATGATTTGTTTCTGACTGGCTGTGATACATTTATTTACTAATAATATTTATTGATGTATTTGTTTTCATTTTGAGTTATAAGATGAATTTATCCATAATGCTATAACTGTTACAATTATTGAAGAAGAATACAACTGAGTTATAAAATTTATTTATCCACAATGCTATAACTTTTACAATTGTTGAAGAAGGATACAATTGAATATCAGGGGATCCTATTCCACCATTATCCCAACCATTTTTGTGCCAATAAAAGGAAACACTTTGTTCATTAGGATTCCAAAAAATTAAGTAGAATATTATTTATCTTCTTCATCAATTTTTTGGTGGATATAGTACTAAAGAATGTAAGACAAATGATATTTAGGAAGATCATCTTCATAAGCATTAATTGTTCTTCCATGGTAAAGAAGAAGTTGTTCCAATTTATGACTAAACTTAAAATTCCATCAATAATCTGTTGAACGTTTGTATCTTTTCTTTACTATTAGACATAATGGTTGTACCAAGGTATTTCATTTAATTGCTATTTCAATTGAAGTTTGAGTATTTTTTGTATGATTTTTTTTAATTTTTAATTAATAATGTACTTGTTTTATTATGATTACATCTTAAGTTCAAAATTTCTTCAAATTGACTCAAAGAACTAATTATATGTTCTAATGGATTATCTATATTTCCTACTGTTAGTAAAATATCATCAGCAAAGAGTAGAATCTTTAGTTCAAAATTTTCTTTTATTTTGATACCATTAATGTTCTTATTGGATCTCACACTATTAGCATAGGATTCTATAGCTAATGCAAAAAGTAAAGGTGATAATGGACAGCTTTATGTTATGCCTTTTTGTAATTTAAAGGAATTATAAAGAAAATAACGTATTTTAGCACTTGCACAATAGTTATTGTATACCTTAGAAATTAATGCAATTACCTCAGGTGAGAAATTATATACTTTAAGTGTTTTAAACAGGTGCAACCAATTAACTGAGTCAAAAGCCTTATCTACATTGAGACTAGTGATAGAAAGTTCTTTTTTATTTTTATATGCATAGTCTATTAATGCATGTATTCTTATTATATTATCCTGTATTTGTCTATTAAAATAAACCCACTGTAATCATTGTCAATTAGTTTAGGTATAAGTAGATTAAGAGATCAAATTTCTTTGAAGTTCTGTTTTCAACCCAAAAATTAACCAGCAAAGAACATTGAGAAAATGTCCTATTTGGAAGTTCTACTATACACAGCAAGTCATGGACACTGTGTAATGTAAAGGACTACAATAATTTCCTTCTCCATTTATAGACAGTAATAGTCTCAGTCATTTAAACATTGTCCACAATACTAAACACAGTCAGTTTGAGCAATGAATCTCAAAACATAATCAAAGTATTGACATATTTATAGCCAAAGCTCTAGCCATAATGCTAATGTTTGGGACTAACACCCAAAGTTTATGGTCAGCTTTGCATGTGGGTACTGAGACTTAATGATGCACTGCATCTGAAGATACAAATAGCTAATTAATGTTGACAGTTGATTCCCAAAGGTTTCTTATTATGTCTTCATGAATCCACTAATTTATATCTGTTGTATGTGCATCTTGCTTGGGTTGTATTTGATGAGTCTTCTTATATCTGAATATTTTGCTGCCTGTACTGTTAGTCTATGAATGAAGATTGCACTAAGATGTAAAAAGAGCAAAAAAGAAAAACGCACCTTAGAGTGCATTTTGCTTCTTCCCAAAGTTAATGTGAGTTTGGGGTTAACATACATAATAAAGATGGTACATGAGGTTGCTTTCTATACTTCTGAACCTGCAGTCATTGGAAAAGGTGTAAAGGCCCTTGACAAGTAGATTCATCCAGCCAAAAAATGGACATCTAATTAGCATAAACTATGAATACCGAGTAGTACATAACTTGCCCAGCTTCCAGTAATGATAAAAATGATGGAAAATATAAACACATTATCAAAGAAATAGTTCACAGTCTGCATATATTAATGAACTGTATTGTAAAATTCTGCTACATGTCATTTATTTTTGCTGTCATTCATTTTTGTTTCTGAAAAAGACAGATGTAAAATGTGTGACCTCTTTCTTTAAATGATTGGTTGCCGCTAGTATGTTGGTCATCTAATGTGGTTTTCTGTATAATAGCTTCAGAAAATCATGTGAAGGGGTGAATCAAGCTTGAGAATAGAGATATGCCCCTCAAAGTAGGTACATTATGTTGAGAGGTATATCAGGCTTGAAAGTAGGTATGTTCGCTAAAATAGGGACAGTTGAGAGGTCTGGTACCTGATCCCTTCAAAGCATATTTTTTGCTGCATTTTTAGGTACTTTATATTTTATTCATTGTTTTTATATATAGTTACTTCCTAGATAACACTACCATAAATGTAAGCACTTCCATTTAAGTCATGAGGAAAAGGGAAGTGCCTTAAGACCATAGGGCTAGTTTGTCATGAACTTTGAAATCATTGATTACTTTTAGGGAGGCTTACACTGTCCCTAATGATTAAACCAAAACTACTTCTGTAAACTGGGATTATCCAGATTTAAAAGACATAAATTTATTTCGTGTGAGGTCCAAAAGTTAGCCCTTCATCCGAACTAACTGCACACCTTTAGGTTCATAGAAGGCTACTAAACTAACAACCCTAAAGCCCTTACAAGTCTAGTCATATTTATCCCAAGTTACCCCAAATGTAGGTGATCAGGTGAGTGAAGTTCACAGAGATAAGGGTCTATGGTAGTTTATATTGACTTCCTCTGTTCAGGAGGGACATGGGAAACACCCCAGGAGCGAATTTGTGGTCAACCATCCATTGATCTAGGTTATGTTTGAAAAGTGCCAGAAAGGGGCTCTGTTTCATGTGAACTGGAAGCTTATTTCAAAGAAGTTTGACATTCTCTGGGAGATATATGTATCTCTTCAGCATGACCTGTTCATGCCAGAGGCTAGGTTAAAATCCCTGGATTGAATGACCCTCATGCAGTTTGACTTATGAATGCATAGCATTTCCATCAGAGTCTTGTTAGAGACTGCCCTGTAAGCCAGACACAGGTCACCCCTTAACAACCTGTAGGAGACAGAATACAGTGACAAGGCTTTCAGTCTTGCCATGTAAGACTTGTTTTGTGTACTCCATAATTTCTTGGTGAGAAACCTCTGTGGTCTCTCAAATTGTTGTAGGTGTCTTGTGAGGTACATGCAAAAGGGAGCATTGTACTCAATTATTGGTCTGATGAGGGCAGAATATAATGTAGTTATAACATCCTTAGATCAAGATGCAATACCTTTATTTGTAAGATGTGCCACATAGAAGAATTTCCTTACTACTGTGGATACATGGTGGTCAAAGTTCAGATTGCTGTCAAGCTGAGTACCTAGATCACATACCATTGTCTCTACACTTAGGGGGTGCTGTCTGTAATGTAATTAGCAGGGATGGCAGCTTTCCTTAAGGGAATAATAATGCATTTGTTTGCATTTAGTTTTAATCTGTGGCTGTGGCACCAATCATTTGCCTGTATTAACCCTAGCTGCAGTATATTAATATAGTTGGGGACTCAACAATTGCTTCCAATTTCCAATCATCAGTGAACTTGGTCAGCCATAGGCTATCCATGTTTGCCTGGACTGAAATAAATTCTGAACAGTAAGGGGCTCAGCACAAAGCCTTGTGCTATGCCACTGGTGACTGGTCTTTTGCTAGAGGTGAAGTCACCCTCTTTGACAGTATGTGCCCTGCAGGTGAGCTAGTTGGCTACCTATCTGGTAATGTAGGGGTTAATTTCCAATTGGGAGAGTTTCTCTATAATACCTGAGTGGGAGATTCTGTCAACTGCCTTGGCTAGGTCAAAGTAGGTGGTTTATTCCCTTGTCCAGGGCCTCAATGACTTTCTCATAGAAGTCAACCATGTTTAATAGGCATGATCTACCTTTAATGAATCCGAGCTGGGTTGAGTTCAGAAACTAAAGATTGCCTATGTCCTTGTTAATAAGGTCCATATTGATTCTTTTAATGGCCTTGTAGATGAGGCTAATTAAGCTTATGGGCCTATAATTCCCAGGGTTGGTTGATGGTCCCTCTTTGTGCTGAGGGATTACTTTTGCTGTCCTCCATTCTACAGGAATATAGCCAGTTTGCAGGCTGTGGTTAAACAGGGTTCCAAGTGGGGCTGACAGGTCATGTTTTAAGTTGTTTATAAGGCAACCTGGCATGTTATCTGGTCCCATTGATGCCATGTTTTTGGTCTTGGAGAGCACTGAGATAACCTGCTTTCTTGAGATAATAAGCTGAGGAATGATGGCAGGTATACTTTGGGGGATGACTGGAGGGTATGGGGGGTGACGTTTGCTCCAAATCTGTCAGCCAGTAGGTTGGCTATTACCTCTGGATGAGTATGGGTGGTACCTTCCACAACCAGTTCAGCACATAGCTGAGTATTCTATTTTAGATTTTAGATGTAGTTAAATAATGCATTGTGATTATCCTTAGCTAAGGAGGCTATGTTTGCTTTGTAATTTATTCTGGAGGACGTGATAAGATCTCTAATTTGTTTGTTTAAGCTAGAGATGGATTTCCTCCTCTGCTGAGCCAGTTCTCTCTTGTTCTTGGACATTAGTTTCTTTCTTTTGTTGCATAGTCTGTTTATACCAAGGGTCCACCAGGGTAGCTTGTTTTTTCAGCAAGACCTAGTTTTAATCTGGTCAGGTACAGCCAATTCTATATAACTGCTTAAGTGGTTATATTGGGCATTGACATGCAACTCTGTACAAGAGTCCATGTTATCTGTGTTTGAGGGGGCTGTGAAACTTTTTATACCATCACTTAGTAGGAGGTAATTTGTCTTTGAAAAATTTCTAAGCATTTTTTAGCTCGATGGGGTATCTGGTCCTATAATTACATCAAACAAAACTGATTTATGGTTTGATCTTACCAGGGAGGACATCACATGAGGGGAAATACTCTCACATGTTAGTGAGTACTATATTCATGACATTTTAGCCTCTTGTGGGTGTGCTGACTAGCTGTTCCAGAGAATTTGCATTAACAAAGCCCAAGAACCTCTGAATCATCATGTTTGTGGTCATGTGTGTTTCTCATTCAATGATAGGATAATTAAAATCATCCATGAGTAAGGTTTTGAGCTGTATGGTAACCACTCCAGTAAGACCAGGTATGCTTTTCTTGTTTCATGGTAGAAACCTATGATGTGGTAGGGGGCTTTGCCTATAGTTAATTGGACATGGAGTAGCTCAAGAGAGTCATACTGTTTGCAAGTCTCAAGGTGTACTAATCTTTAATGAAGATGGATACACCTCCTCCTTTGGTTCTTTCACATGCTTAGTTTGTGGTCTGAACGTATGGAAGGCATTGTAGCCATACTTAACCAGGATGCTTTTTGCACCTTTGAACCATATCTCAGTGACTGCACAGATGTCAGCATCTTCCAAAGTGAGGGGTGCTTCCATTGAGTGCAGTTTCTTGTTTAGACTCCTAGCATTAAGCATCAGTACCTTGAGTTTATCTAGAGAGGATTTTGTTATGTTGGGAGGTTAGTTATTTTAACACTGCCTAAAAAAGGCACAATAACAGTGACTAATGCTTTTGTCAGCATCTGAAAGCCTAGAGGAGACCAGTGCAGACCATCTCTGGCAAAGCAAAGTGGCCTGTCAACCATATCTTCCCAGGCTGATAGATCCCCTTGTATCCACTTGGACTGACACCAGAAGCAAACCCAGTTGTAAAAGTCAATCATTTTTTGTTTGTATTGTGACATCATCTTAGAGAAGGCAGAGTGCTGCTTAAGGCTAGGCTTATACCTATCTGTGACACATAATATGAGAGCTCAGACATGTTTCCCTTCATATAGTCCATTGAGGTATGTTTCAAGTCATTTTGGTTGAATGACTTGAGTGTTTGAGTGACTTGATGAATACTGGCATCTGACAGGCAGCTAACCGTATCCCACGTCTTATCCAGCCTGGTGAGGGGAACATCCATGTGTCTCACAATGAAGTCACCTAGAACCAGTACATTAGGTTTTGTGGTGCTACACTTTATGGGCTTATTTGTTGAGACAATAGTGTGTGTGCTATTATGTGTTGTAGTTGTTTTTTTGCATTGTTGTGTGTGTAAGTGGTTTCTGTTTGGGAGGCCTCTGATCTTTTGGTAAGTTACTAGTGAGTACCTCTGCATATTTGGGTTTATGTGTCGTGTCCTTATTTAGTGTGGAAAGTGTGTGCACTGAAAACCTTTTTGGCATTCAATTTGTCCTTATGTGAGAGTCTTGCCTCCAATTTCATAGTGTAACTAAATCTCTCACATAAAGAATTTGTTTGTTTCAGGAGTAAGTGGTTTTCTACATATATGAGACAATTGCTACATTGCCTCAGGATACCCATGTCTATCAGGCCGGCAAAAGATATGATGGGAAGCTGCCCATCCATGATCAGCAGGCTCTTACTGTATGTTTTATTAGGGAAGGAAATGGGTTAATTGGACAGGACTGCGGTGGTAGCGCTGAGACTACAAGAGGGGCCTATACTTTGCATCGGCTAAGGTCGATCAATAAGGCAACACTGCTCAGTTACAACTGCATTACTCCTAGAGCAGCAGAAAAGCTTGGAAGGGTTTCACTGAGAGCTGTTTAGGGAAAAACTGAGCTTCTAGGCTTTTGTGTCTGTACAGGACACTACTAACCTCCTCTACATGAACAGTAGCACCATGTGAATGTGAGGCTTAAATATGGGCAAAGGGAAACAAGTTTTAAGCTAACTACCAATCAGGAAAGCACACAATAAACCTTCCATCAGCAGTCCCCAACTCAGTCAGGATAAATCAACATACTTCAGCCACAAAGGTGTAGAAAAAAATGCCTTCTTAATGTAGAATAGCTGGTTTAGAGCCCAAGTGTAACAAGACCACACATACTACCTACCACTAACAGATACAATGTAATACATTGCAATTAACTTCTTAAAGCAGCAGTAGACAGTACATTTTTTTTTTTTTTTGCTATAAAGTACAAAACTTAACAGCAAATAGCTTAAGAAACTGCTATAGTACAGTCACAGTATAGGACAGAAGTGCAAAAATAAAAACATTTAGAGCTCTTTTGTGTGCTTCCCAGCTCAGATACACCAGATAAACACATACTGCCGCTAGATAAATAATCCCAGTCCCCTTAATGTAAAAGCACAGTAAAGGACTGTCCAGTGTGAAATGTTACCACAAACAAAATTAAAAGATCCAAAATGCTACCACAAACAAACTTAAAAATACAGATATGGCAATGTACTTTAAACAGGTTATAAAAGTATGATTATTTGATAAATGTGCTTTGTTTTGCATAAATGGGCCAAGAGCCACTCAATTCTATAGAATTTATAAAGGCACTAAAAACAAGATAAGCTGATTAATAAGCCCTCCTGCCAATAAAACTACATGCAGAAATCTCAAGTGTTTCCCCAACTTAGACCAGGCTACTTCCTGGTGCACTAGGCAGAAAATCCACTGACCTCTTGAGGTAAAAACAAGTGCTTGCTAGAGTGTAAAAATATACTACCTTATCCAACAGCTAGCTAGATAATGAATTCACAGCAAGTAAAGCAGTAGAACAGGCAATGTGAGGCAAAATGTACATGATCAATACAGGCACAAGAAAAGGCAAATCAATAATTCAAGATATCAACAGCAGTGTAGAAAGGGAGGAGCTTATTAAACTCAATTTACAGTAGGGGTAGACAGCTTAAAACCACCATGCTTAAAAAGCAGATCAATGAAGGGGAGAGCAGGTAGGAGAGGGTGGAAAAATAAGTAGCAGGGAATCACTAGCACTACATTTAGTTTATGCAGGTTTGAAATCTTTTCAGGAAAAAAAAAACAGGCCCAGAAATTCACTGTGTATTTAAGTATCACTCAAGAAACAAAGTAACCCATGTAAAAAAACGTGAAATGTGCAGCCTAGATAATTTGTGTCTGTCTCTCACATAGAATAAAAACACCAGTGCAAGCAGATTTCATAAAACAGAAAACAAAAATGGAGCAGGTAAAACAGAAATCAGGTCTATCAAACAAAAATTAAAGGGTTACTTTCCTCACCCAGGAGAGAATACCCAGCAGTGCTTTTAGTTTCTGCAGGCTTGAAATCTTTTTAAAAAGACCTTTTTACATTTTTTTCTGTAAACCAGTCCTACTATTGATTTCTGCTATCAACAATAAAGCTAGCACTGTATTTGGAACACTTGCTTATTCCTAAACCAAAGTTTTGTAGCAATAATAAAAATAAAAGAAGAAGAAGAAGAATCAGTGATGTAACACAGATGATAAAAAACAGATTAAATGTACTTTCACATTAGCTCTTAGCCTATTCCCAGCAGATTAATTTTGAAAACGTTTGGCATAGCCAAACGAAAGCGCTTATGTGAATTTTGTCTTGTCTAAATTAAAGCTTGGAATAACGTTAGTGGACAGTATTTTATTCTTATATTTGGTGATATTTACCTCTTGGGCACTGGATTCATCGTGCAGCTGGTAGTTACTCATCAGGTATGGTAGTACTGATGCCACACAATGTATTGCCATTTGCTGAGATAATACTGCCATTGCTTATGCATATATCAAGTGTGTGTGTGTGTGTGTGTGTGTGTGTGGGGGGGTGCAATTTAAGAGCAACAAGCTAATTGTAATTGATTTCAATTACCATCACAAAAATAGACCTTACACATGATAGGTGGCTTTCTTTGCTGGTTAGGCATGAAGAGGATGTGTGTAAAAGCAGATCATTGTCACGATGCACAGAGAGTAGAATTGCCCTTTTACAATGCTTTGCAATGGCTCAGAGTTTGGTCTTGGCTTTTTCTGTGTAGAGTCTGCACGACCTCCCTGTCCCTATGTGTTTCTATCCATGTGCTCTGGACTCCTCCAGCACCTAAAAGACATGTAGTAGGCGTAGAGGTCATTCCTCCAGTTTCCTTGAAGGAAAACTTGCAGTGTCTGTGTAGAAAATATCACTTAGAGATGGCTTCTGCCCCCATTAACATCCTTTCTAAACCCACACCTGCTCAGAGGTGTGTACAGAAAGTTGCTGTAGCTTGTGAGGGTGGGGCTGGAGATGGTGTGGTTATAAATTCTTTAATTTTCCTCGCATTCAAACTTCAGAGATGTGCACAGGAGGTAATTATATATATATATATATATATATATATATATATATATATATATATATGTGTGTGTGGTTCTACTTTTATTTCCTGAAAAGCCACAATACCGAAGACTGGAAGACCGAGATGAAAATCATGAAACCTGAAATCACGAATCGTGTAAGTTTTCTCAGGGCAAGTGAATAATTTCTCAAAACAACACTAAATCACAGTGCACCAGGTGAAACCCTCCTAGGTGAAGGGCTACCTCCCACACCCCAATGTGGGGGTCTGCTCCCCCACACCTCTCACCTATATATACCAACTCCGGGATCGCACTACAGTAGAGAAACAGCATAATTCCCCCATTGGACAAGTTTTACCTTGCCTGGGAATACTTAAGTGATTTGTGATTTTCGTCTTGGTCTTCGGTATGATGGCTTTTCAGGAAATAAAAGTAGACCTAAACATTTTATATATATATATATATATATATATATATATATATATATATATCTATATATATATCTATATATATATATATATATATATATATATATATATATATATATATATATATATATATATTTATACATGCACATATATATCTCCAAACACAAAATTAAGTGCACAGACTAAACAAAAGGTGCATAGTCCAAAATAGATCCAACAAGCAAAAATGACCAGCAATCAAAATAATAATTTTAAAGTTATTTAATCATCATAAGCCCATAAACATGGCAACACTAGCAACCTGATCACAGACTAGTTTTGCCTATTAACGTCATCAGTGCGATCTAACCCATTTCCCAAAAACAGCACTTATATACTCTTAAAAACACATCACATGCTATAGATTTAATTCAATTATCCAATTTGTCAATTAACTAGTAGCATTATTAACCCTGCTAATATATCTTAAATAATATCTCAATCTAGCAAACATAAAAATATAAACATACATATAAATATAAATACATGCATCTATAAAATCTCTTTCTCTCTCTCTCTCTCTATATATATATATATATATATATATATATATATATATATAAACATATTCTTAATATAGTTTAATGACTCATCATAACTATTAGCCATCTAGTGACCCAAATCTTAATTACATCTAAATCAAAATGTATTACTAAATAACACAAAACCTAGAACTCAAACATATTCATTACATCCTGGTTTATAAATAATACCAATATTAGTAATCCACATTTTTTTTTTTTTTATCTAAAATTTCATATTTATATTGCAAAGATAAATCACCATCAACAACAGAATCAATATCAATAAAAACAAAAAGAAAGAAGTCTATGTGATGCTTTGACAGGACTATTTGCAGAAGTAAGCTTGTCTTACAAGAAATTACAAATACAGATATTCATATTGATGTTGCTTATTTAATATCAGGGCAAAATGTGTTCAGTGTTTTACTAAACACCTATTATCTAATACAGATTGGTGCAAACTAAATAATGTTTTATCGTGGTGTAATGTGAAGTTGTAGTAGTCAATCATATAACTACCATAAAAGTAAAAGAGAAAAGAACGTAAGCAGGCAGTAAGAAATGCCTCCTAATACATAACCAAATGCAGCATACACAGGCAAGGCAGTCTCTAATTTGCATTTTTGATGAGTAGCATCACTGCCTCAGTCTTTCAAGACATTCTCTGTCTACTTTACATTTTTGATTATCATAGGGGTGGCTCATGCTATAGGACTGCAGGACTGCAGCCCCTCCACCTGCAAAATGAATAAAATAAATTCCCCATTTCCCCTACCGTAGAACATATAAAAATAAAATATATTTCTGGACTCCGCACATGCGTGCTTAGTTCCTGACTGCTGTGTTAGGCAGACCAGAACTTCACGCATGCATGCATGCTCCTTCCTGAGCTCCAGACTGCTCTGTTAGACAGTCTGGATAGGGAAGGCAGGAAACTCCACCCTTCCAGCCTAGAGGTCTGTGCGGTGATGACTGCATAAACCAGAAGGTCACCGGACTGCATCGCTCGCAGGCCCCAGCCTCCTCACATCTCACGGGGACCCAACAGCAGGAGGCTCCAGCCTCCTCATATCAGACCCAACAGCATGCGCAGGCCATTATGGAGGGCAGAGACAGGTGATCAGTCTGCAGGAGGACTTAGCCGGGCTGCTGCAGAGTACAGGATCGCATGCAGGACAGAGACAGGTAGGGTGTTTATGGAGGACAGAACTGTGTGTTTGGTGTGTGTGTGTATGTGTGTGAAATGCCCCAGTTGCTACATGGTGGTGGGTAGAGAATAACGCTTGAACCCTGCACTTTGGGCCTAAGTGACAACAGCCTGAATTCCCTACCCACCACCATTTGTTAAACATTTGCAGATTTTTGCCTCATATTTGTTCTGCTCCTCATAAAATCTGTGGTTTCTGCATTTTTGTTACTTAACATAGCCAGTAGTGCAGTGGTAGTATTGTTGCCTGACAGCTACAGGTTGTCTGGTTTGATTCTTGGCTGGGGTGCCTTCTGTGTGGAGTCTGCATGTCCTACTTGTGTTTGTGTGGGTTTACTCTGGTGTCCTGAATGGATATTTGTCCCTATTTTTGGACTGTATTCCCCCATTATTGACTTTGTCCACGTTTTTTGTGCCAAGGTTGAGAGCTATGGTGATAACTGAACTCACTGAATATGTTTGGCGGCTGTATTCCCCCATTATTGGCTTTGTTCCGGTGTTTTGTGCTAAGATGTTGACAGGTATGGTGAAAACTGAATTCACTAAATGGTAGCCATTTAAGTTTCAGTCTTCCTTTCTTTCATAAAAATAGATGATTTGGCATAGTGGTGTTTTGCACAGGGTCCTGGGTTCAATACTTGGCAGTGAAATGTATGGTGGTAGCACAGTATTTTATTCTAGCAACTTTCCAACATTATACAAGCAATGTTTAAAATGTGTCCCTGGTTTTTGGGTTTTTGTACCCCCCCAAATAAATGTTGGCTTTTTCCAGATTTCTTGTGCTGCAAAGTTCAGAGATACAGCTGAGTGTTGAGTAGATTTTACAAGGAGCTGAGTGCTGCAGGGGAACAAAAGTTTAGTGCTGCTTATGCTGAACCTGTTTGTATTGTTAATAGCACAAAAGGTAGTGTACTTGCTTTTGATGCAGAAGGCTGTGGGTTCTACTCCCACAGTAAGTAAATCCATTGCTGATATTGTATTCTGTTATAAAGGGGATGGATGCTGTAGTCCTCTTTGGCGAAGATACCCATTAACTATGAAACTGTTATCAGTTTGCCATCTATTCCCTATTGCGATATTACTAGCTTACCATTTTTTTAATGCAACATAGGCAATTTATTCCTCAAGGGCAACAGCCACTTTATTTGTAGATGAAACAATGACATATAAAGTTGTTTGCTAGTAGTAACCTCTTCATTAGTTAACAGATTTCTTTAATGTGGAATTATTTAGATGACTTTTACTTCAGAGATCATGCATATTTACTGATACTGGTGGACTGTAGAAGTTTGAGTAGACTTTTATGATGGAAATGTTCCGAATTGGGCAGTTTTGTCATTATTGGTGCATGCATTTTGTTTCATTGTTTACTGGAAAAATGTTCAAAACAATAAATTTAAAATGGCCTCTAACAACTGTACTGTATCGTACAAGGAATATAATTTAATACAGTCATGAAGGTGTATCAAAGGCATGTGTATGTTTCGTGTTCAAGGGGCCTATGATTTGAAAACAGCCCAAAATTAATCTTTATCTGCCACTGGCAAAATGTATTTTCTTTGAATGTGGGTTTTAATGTTGTTTCAATGAATGTGAGTCTCAAGTCCAGAGAAGTTTTAATGCTAAGTCTATTTTCATTGTGTGACTGCATTGCTTTGTTTAGCAGATATTTATTAGGGTTTATGCTGTAAAATATAAAATAAAACTTTCAAATGAAATCCATATCATCGCAGAAGTAAAGCAGTATACACATTAGAGTGTTTATGGCAAATGGGGCGAAATAACAAAGGAATGGGACATTGGAATGGCTGCAGGGGGGACGCTCCATTTGACCATGATTTTGTGAGGGGGGAAGGGCAGCAAACTCAGACAGCCCTGGCTGAACTATACCTCTCAACTGTCCAGAATTTTGCAGAATGAATAGATTTTTGCTTCTTATTTTTGGCTTGTACCTCATAAAATTTGTGGTTTTCTGCCAAATCATTTAGGAATGAAGTCACTAAATAATGACAGACATTGAGTTTCAGATGTCATAACCTTCAGAAAAATGCATGCTAAAGCAAGACCTGTTATTCTATCAACTATCTTAAGTTTATACAAGAGCAATTTTTAGTACTGTTTGTATGTTCCCCCAATATATTTCGCCTTGTGCAGATTTCCTGCATTAAGAGGTTGAGAGGTACGTGCAAATAAATCGCTTAATAGAATTAGGAATATCCAAACCTCTCAACTGTCTCCAATTTTGACTCAAAATCTTGCTCTCCCCCTAATAATTCCTCTGCAAAATGGCAATTTTGGAAGAAAACGTGGAGGGTTTACAATTATAAATAACTGTAATGATCAGAGTTATAGATTACTTTTATTTCAGAAAGGCATGCAGATGTTCTTATTTTGTCAGCTGCTCAAGTTAACAGTATTAATTTTAAAAAGGTGTCCCTTCTTTGACAGGTTCCCAGCTGTATTGTGTGGCAATTTTATATTTTTTGCATAACATATTTGGTCTGTTTTTCATAAAATTGTGGTTTTCTGGCAAATTAGTAGCAAATAATTAAGGATTGAAGTTAGAAAATAATGGCAGACAGTTGAGTTTCAGATTTCATACCCTTCAAAAATTCATACTAATGCAAGACCTACTACTATTCTATTATCTTTCTAAGTTTATAAGAGCAATATTTAAAAATTGTCTTTATTTTTGGGCCTGTGTCCCACTTCTATGTATGGCTTTGTCCAGATTTCTTGCTCTCAGGTTGAGAGGTATGAGTGTCAGAGCCATAACCATCAGCCAGAGACATTTCAAACTGTGACCTACTTGTTGCACTCCACTCGCCATTGTAGTGGCTCTGGATGTGTCCAAGCAAGGCAAGGAGCAGTTAGGCAGTGTAAGTGTGCAGAGTATTCCCCCATCCAAGGTAGACCACAAGTACGACCGTGACTTTTCATCTGTCCTTGATTTTGCAGAATGTTCTGGTTTTCTGTCATATTTTTATACTGTTGATTTATGCTTCTTATTATTCAGAAAATGCATGCTGTTGCAGTGCCCTGTTACTCTGTATTAAAGTAGCAATGCTTTAATGACCATCAGGTAAGCTTGTCGGAGATTGTAAGATGCAAGTAAGCTTTAATAAGCATACTGTTAAAGAATTACCAACATTGAAAGCCTTTTCATTGTTGCCATGCAGAGAATATTTACATAACTAGATAACGAATAAGCCTTAGGTATTGAAATGCATATGACAGTATTTGTAATAAAGCACAGGATTACAGTATTTTCAGAAGCTCATTACATTTGTTGGAGACTTGCAGTTATCTTTGCAGGCTTTACCCGTAAACTAAACAGAATGCCAGTCTATCATGTGTGGTCCATAACTTGTGCAGTAATCCTTTAAGCAATTTATCTTGAGTTTGTTTCTTGTTCACTGTTCCTTTTTTACTTTGATCATGTGTTCTCCATGAAATAAGTAGACAGTTGTTGTCAGGCAGCAGGTCTTTTTTGGGTAAGAAACATTTTTACAAGTGGGGGTATCACATAGATTGCTACTTTCAGCATGTTACTTGATAATTTTATAAAGCTGAATATAAATTATAATTAGAACTGCAGTGCAAGGAGAAGTGGTTTGAGCTGAGTGCTGCTTGTTTTTATATACTTGATTTTGACTGGCATTCCAGTAATGTATTTAAAAAGCAATTTATTTTTTCATGCCTCACAACCTTTGTGTTTCCATCTAGATATTAAGTCATGCAGCCAATGCACTGAAATATTTTTTTCTTCTACACTTCATTTTGTCTTGTTTGGACTCTTGTAATGACGGTTTGGCACCCAGGGCAGCGTATTTAATTAAAGTTCCAGTTGTTGTGGTTTTGAGCATAGCTCCACCCCTTTCTAGTTGATCACACTCCTTCCCATTGGCCCCACCCATTCAGCTGTCTTCTGCAGCCCCTCTTTAATTTGAAGTCACCAGCCGCCACTTATAAATACAGAGTGTGGCTTGTTGTTTACTTTAGTTCTGATGAAGTCCTTTTATACTGGAATGAAAGTGCTTGACTAAAATGTTAATAAAGCTATTTATTCCATTTTCTTGACAGCAAAGTTTTCTGCATACCTACGCAAATATGTTAAAATTGATTGTCAGGTTCTACATTTTCCAGTAGCATTTTTTTACAGATAATAAACTGAAGCTTCTAAAAATGTCTTGTAATGCCATGTAGCTTTGGGTTTCCATTTGCAAAAATACTGAATGACACTGAAAAGCACAGACACAAACCTGTGACTCCTTTCAGAAGTCAAAGCTAGCAATAAAATATAAGTATTTTTGAACTGGAGACCTGCACAAACCTTCTACATACTTCTAAGATTTCTGTGCTTTGCAATAAGAGGAATTCTCCAAGACTCTGCAGTTCAGTCTTGGTATGCATACTTTCAACCACTATTGCTATAAACTTCTTCTTGGCATTTGGCCTTTTACTGACTGTTCTAGTCATTATGTGGCCCTCATGATCATTTGACTATGAAAACAACTGGTCTATTCAGTTCGCAGATTAAACAAAGTTAATTTGTTTGCATTTTCAAAAGCTTTCAACTGTTATACTGTGGTAGCATTGAAACTAAATATTTTCATTCTTTGAAGAGCATTTTCTTTTCCCAATCATTTTTAAATACCACAAAAAAGGTGATTTTACCTGTCTCCATTCAGGCCCATGTCTTGTGAGCACCCTTGACTAGATAATCAACCTGTACTTTCTTAAAATATGGCTGCAATAAAATGAGCAAGTCCTATCACTTTTATTCAATCATGTAGTCCAGATTAATTTGAACATTTCTGAAAGTAATACATAGTTTCTAAAATACTCAACTTGATGAGGCAGACATACTTAGTAGTCAATTGTTTTTACAAATTCACAAGTTAACATCTAATTAGAAGTTCCAGTCCAAACATATCACAGCTTCCCTCACAGTGCACACACAGACAGTGAAGTAATGTTTAATTAAATCCTTGCTTTTTATTTTACATGAGAAAAATGTTATAAAAACAATATTATGTCAAAAATCAAGTAATAAAGCAAAACAATGACTAGTTTTTAAAAGTGCTTGCAAATCTTCTCTTGTATCCACCTGACCACAAGAAATACTTAAGTTAGCAGCATTAATAAAACTACCCTTTTCTGTTAACTACTGTTCCAGTTTCTCCATTTCATTGATATTGTTCTAATATTGATGAGGGGAAGGTGGTCCACATAGCCTACCTGGACCTCGCAAAAGCCTTCGATACAATACCCCACTCGGGCATTATAGATAAGCTCACCAGCTTAAATATAACCCCCTATGTCACTAGATGGGTTGCAAACTGGCTCAAGGACAGAACCCACATGATTAGAATTGCTGGAGCCATGTCAGACTCCAAACCAGTTACAAGTGGCGTCCCACAAGGCTCAGTCCTGGGACCTCACTTGTTCGGTATATATTTCTCGGCGGTACAGGCCAACACGGAAGGACTGCGGCTGACCAAGTTCGCAGATGACTGCAAACTGGGCGCCAAAATCAACTCTCCAGCCGACGCAAGCATCCTCCAAAAGGGCCTCATAGAAACAGACAACTGGTGCCAGAGCCATGGCCTCAAGCTAAACGCCAAAAAGTGTATAGTCATCCCCTTTGGCAAAAACAAAGTGCCCACAAATTACCACATAGGTGGTAATCCATTAAGTACAGAAGAAGTCATTAGGGACCTGGGGACCCAAGTTGATAGCAATCTCTCATTTGACAACCACGTGGCCAAAGTGGTTAGAAAAACATTTTATATAGCCCACCTAATCATGAAGGGATTCACATGTAGATCAGGGGAGGTCATCGTACCTCTTTACTCATCCCTCATCAGGCCCATAATTGAGTACAATGCCCCTTTGGGATGTACCTTACCAGACACCTGCAGCAACTGGAAAGACCCCAAAAGTACCTCACCAAGAGGATCAAAGGGCTCAAACAGATGCCATATGCTGCCCGGTTAAAGAAACTCCAGCTCTACTCAGTGGCATACCGCCTGCTCAGAGGCGATCTGTGCCTGACGTATAAAGCCATGTCCAACCCGGAATTAATGGACATGCTGCACCTCAGAAAATCCAAATCCCATCGAGCTACGCGCTCGAGAGACTTGAACCTCAGCACTGAAATAAATAGGACATGCTGGAGGGACAGATTCATAACCCAGAGGCTCCCTTCACTCTGGAATAAAATCCCAGTCCAGGTTAGGCAGAGTCCCACATTGACTCTCTTCAAGAGGAATCTTGATGAGTGGATGGGAGATCGTAGGTTTACCCTGGCTATCACTTTTGTGTCACTGTTAGACAGAGGCACAGTATACTAACCTCAAAAAAAGGCATAGCAAAATTAATTTAAAATGGGTGGCGAAAGCCAAACACACTCTGGCTAGGCTTATAAATGCTCTAGGGCAGATAGCCTAGTATGAACCTATGAACCTATGAACCTATGAATATAGGGGGGGGGGCTGTTGCTTTAGGACAGAGCATCAAGCCTACAATAAGTAGTGGGCCAGGTGTCAGAGCACCATGTAAATGAAGAAAACACTGGGTTTAGCAGAATCTTCTTAATTGGGGGGGGGGGTCCCCGTCATCTTTCCAGTGTGTAGAGACCAGGATACATTATTCTATCACTGATCTGCAAAGAGCTACGGAAAGTGACACAAGTACTTCTCTACCATGGTTCTCAACTCCTTCTGGTATATAGCTTTGTATGCTTTGCACATGATAGCACTTATATAGGTATCATATGAGAGGTGTCATCTATGAGACTTTAAGATCTTTTACTATTTGTAATCTTTTAGCTTTTGCCATTAATAATGTATAAAGCTGATGGTGGTAGCATTGTTACCAAATGCCAGAATGCTGCATTTGTTGACACAGCTGATGAATAATTTATCATGCACCATTCCTGTGAATCATAAAGTGCTGTTTGAAGGGACTGTGTGGCAGTGAGGTTAAGGACAATGCTCCCAACTTAACTAAATAAATAATAGTTGGAGAGTCAGACACTGAAGTCAGTGTTAACAACTGAGAAAAAGACACCAAAAAGGTAGTGGCCCCGGGATGGAACCTTGAAGAACTCCACTGGTAAATAAGATGGATAGTATAGGAGTCCTCATATTGTCACCTGTTAGACCCCACCTTGCAGTAAGTTGTGCACCCAAGTTATTCCTATTTCACTTACGTTCACATTCTTCAATCTCTGTATAATTTCAACATGGGGTGTAGTGTTGAATGCTTTAGCCACATCTAGGTATACTGCATAGACAAATAAACTTTTATAAAGAATGGTCATCACACTCTCAAAGACATTTGTGATGTTATACATATGAGATCTACATTTATACAACTGTACATTGAAAATAAATGTATTGGCTTAAGATACACAACACTGTACTGGATTAAGTATTGGCAAAGGAGGTTTCTTGCATCTGTCAGAATAAATTCAATGATGATTCTCTCCATCACCTTGTACAGCATGTTTGCCAGATTGATTGGTCTGTATTTACTGAAGTGTGTGGCAGGGCACCCTTTGTAGATTGGCACCACAATAGTTTGCTTCCAGATAAGGGAAACGTAGGCAGCTTTTAAAGCCCTGTTAAGAATATTAGTAAAGGAGTATATTAGACTCTTTTAAATGCACAAATTATTCTTCCTATTCTTTCACCTAGAACCATGGAACTGGTATTTCTGACCTTACTAAGGGCAGAAATTATTATTTTGTGTTTAATTTTAAGTGGGACCATCTTGCAGAGAAGAAGGATGGATGTGTTAGTTGTAGCCATTACTTTTTTAAATATATGTTTTAATTGTATATATATATATATATATATATATATATATATATATATATATATATATATATACATATATATATATACATACACACACACGCGCACACACACACACACACACACACACACACACACACACACACATACCTCTATCTTTTTATCTGTCTATCTATATCAGATATCAGTGTGTGTGTGTGTGTGTGTGTGTGTGTGTGTGTGTGTGTGTGTGTGTGTGTGTGTGTGTGTGTGTGTGTGTGTGAATTAGTGTGGTGTGTGTAGCAGTGCATGCATCTGCATGTATGCATTAAAATTATAAAATTGTGGCATAATCATTCATTAAGAACACAAAAATTGGAATACCTGATAATCTGACTTGACCTTGCTGAGGCTTGTAGAAAGTGAAATTATAGCAGCATAGAGCTACTGTTTGTGTTTGTACTTTTTCGAATTAGAAGTGCGTTCTTTTAAAGTGATTTGTTTAACAACAGGAATGCAATGTACAATGTAAATGGAAGTTCTCAAAATGTGCTGGCATGATGTGGTGAAAAGCCTTTTTGATCCCCAAGTTGAATTCTGCTGGATTCATCAAACTTGAAAATACTGGAATTGGACTCATCAGTGTGATTTACCGCTCCCTCACCATGCATGGATTTCGGACGTTCATCATATTTATAGTCAGTTTCTGTGGATCTTTGTTAAACCAAATTTAGTGAGCCATGATTTTTCCAAACCCCAGGTCCACAAACACAAAAATACTGAAAACAGGACATGGTATCATCTTAATTCATTTATTGCTTTGTTCAGTCTTATGATATTTTCATGTTCATTATTATTTAGACTCCCCACCCCAGAAAAATTCAACTAATTTTCTTTTTTTTTTCAGTCCAAATAATTGATACTATAAAACAAATTCTTAACTTTAATATTTGTCTTGAATGTTCTAGAGATTTTGAATGCTTAACACTATAGTCAGATAATAACATATTAATTTGCTCTGGCATATTTTATTTACACAGGAACAATAATAGTAATAAATTCAGGTATGACAAACATACAGTAGAAGTATTAGTATAAATAATGTTTAATTGCATTGCTAAATGTTGGTTTCTAAGAACATATTTATCTAAAACATTCATATTTCATTGACTTTTATAATGCACATTTATTAAGACAGTAAATCATCTTTATTGTGCAGTCATTGCAAATGTAGTGCAATTAAATTGTATATCCACTGATTTAAATAGATCACCTAAAACCATTCACTGTATGGATGCAGACTAATCCTTCTTGTAAAAGACAAGTAGTGAGACAAGGACCAAAATGGCAAGAATGAAAATAGACACCGAGTTACAGCTGGTTCCATTAGATGTACCCGTGGATGATGAAGATCCTAAAGAAAGGAAAGTGTACATTTTAATATTACTTCATTTTACTGACACTTTGCGCTGTTTTAATCACAAATCGGTCTTTATCATTGGTTTAATGTAGTAGTACTTGCACCATTTCATCCCCAAATGTGTACAATATGTTTTTCTCATAAAACAAAATTCAAGCTGTATTTTTTGTTTTGTTTGAAAGTAAATCAGGATATTCCATAACTGTGTTTAAAGAAACATCAATGAAGACTGAAACTGAGATTCAAGAAATCTGGTCAGAAACATAGTTAGGTTCTTTTCAGTACAGAATGTCTCTGCCTATAACTGTTGCATCCTTAAATTAATGTATAGAATAAATATGAACCTAATTATTAACTGCTAAACAAGAAAGGAAAACACTAAATCTTGTCTATTGGCTAAACACAGGGCCCATCAAATTCTGTGTGGTTGTCAGTGCCATTAGTACATCGTGGAGTCTCTTGGGCAGTTTGGTTTCTGATTTTCCTCAAGAACAGTTTTTCCTTTCAACTATGAAACCACCATTATGGTGATTTTTGAACATTCAAGCATCTGATGCAGAACAACCTAATATCATATTAACAAGTTCATTCCCAAGGTAAGGGTCAAAGTTTTCCTTTTTTGTTCAGTTGTTAATACAATACTAGGTTCACATTTTGTACTGCATCAGATGCTTGTGTGTTCAGATATCACCACCATGGTTGTTTATTAGTAAAAAAAAAAATGCTTTTGAGGGGAAGCAAGTAACTCACTATTCAGACTCCTTATTGGTCTGGTAGCAGCGACAACTGTACAAAATACAAAGTGGGGTAGGTTCAATACCCAGACAAGGATCAATGTTTTCCTTTCCTGATGAGTTGTTAAATTAATAGCAAGCCATGCTGAAGTAGTGTGAACTAGTCATCAGAAGTAGCCCAATCAGTTCAGGCCATTAAACTCAAGTCACCCAGTGATGGTCTCTGCAACATGGAAATGACAATGCATATAGTTGTTCCTTGTATTATAAGCTTTAGACTAACCCTTCCAAAAGTGACTACTATGCAACAAATTGTCTTACCTCTCTGGGTCCCTAGTCTCCTCGCTGGTACTTTAGACTATCCCGGAATTCTGCCTGCTTGGGGCTTAGGTGGTTTCAGAAGCACAGTAAGAGCTGTGTATGACCTCCAGTACTAACTATCTGAATCACTAAGTGGGACACAAAATAAGGGCTCCAAACAAAGTTGTCATAGGTATCTTATGAGGCTGTTCAGCAAGGTGAGATGAGTCACATGGTCACTTTGCTCATCTTTTCCTTGCTCACAGTCCTTAGTGGCTTGATATTGTAGTGGCATCAGGATGGAGCATGGGCCACCAAAAAGCTCAGGCTATGAATGGATAAGATTGTTTTAATAAGTTAAAATACAATGTTGCCAGAATAAACCTAACGGTGCTGCTCAGATCAGCTACATTGGAAATTTGCTGCTGTTGTCTTCCATGCCACCTATGCAAACACCTCTCAGCTGTCCAACTTTTCACAGAATGTCCCAATGTTTGCCTCATATTTTTGGTCTGTTCCTCATAACATTTGTGATTGTCTAGAAAATAACTGGTATGATCTGAGGAATTAAGTCGCTAAATAAAAAAATACATTTGAGTTTCAGACTTCATATCTTTTAGAAAATCTATACCAACAAAAAAACTATTATTCTAGCAACTTTTAAGAGGATTATTTAAAATCTGTCCCTATTTTTAGGCTTTTGTTCCCCCATTATGTCAGACTTTGTCCAGATTTCTTGCACTAAGAGGTTGAGAGATATGGCAAACGTTACTACCGTGATTTTGACTCAAATTAAAATGAGTGAATCTGAAAAAGAATTAGAATTTAGCTTTTACATGGGGGCAAATATCTCACCTGCACTGCCCATGAACATCATTTTGACCCATGTACCCCTTACGTAATATAATCAGCTTTGTTGTCTCTGTACCTCTGGAAAGGAGAATTTGCCACCATTCAGCTAAACTTTAACATAATGCATCTTTTACACATAGCAACAATTTTCTGTACCTATTATCATCCCATTCACAGAATTCTATCTTGATATTGTCTGTAATCCATGCGTACAAAACCTTAGTGTTATTACTAGTATACCTGGCATCTAGACATACAGCACAGAACAACATAACTGATAATGCATTACAAGACATTATTTGTGAACTGGACATTTCTGCACAGGGCTGATGCATTGCAGCATTGCAAGCTGTTTGCCCTTAGTAAATGCACGTTTCAAAGCCACACCTGCTTATTTTCCATTGCAGTTTTATCAAGTTACCCCTTGTGGC